>NC_088872.1:19173437-19473437 GCF_032884065.1 Artemia franciscana | reverse complement strand
AGTAATATAGGTATGGGCAATGCCAATCTTCAGACTTGTCCTGAAGTAGCACAGTTTTATAAACTACTATGTAATGAAGAATTTTATTGACTAAATTCTTTAAGCCCATCCAAAACATGCCCATATTTTTAAGCACAACCAAAACATGCCCCTTTTCATAAAAAATATTGTTGACGTTTGTGACACAATCACTCCTGAGTTCAGTAAGCTCATTGCAACTGATTTTTTTTTTTATATTTTTAGCGTTCAATAGGCAATTGCAATTACTGAACTGTAGACAAAAGGACTTACTAAAGTCTATTGCCATTAATATTTGCTTTTAGTGCTTCTTTGCTCTCAATCACCTGCAATTCGTCGTTTTACAGCTAGTAAGCCTTTTGTATTTTAATTTGGTATTTTCGAAGACAACACTGCCTTTCCATAACGTACAAACAAGAGTTCAAACAGGGATAGATCTTTTTATTAGACAGTGAAAAGCAATGGCAAAAATCTTGAAAACATCTTGATCACATTTACAATGATATATCACATTCACTGTATATGTGATCGAAAGATTTTCAGTTTGTTTTGTCATTGTTTTTCACTGTCTAATAAAAGGATTTATCCCTATTTGAGCTGTTATTTGTACTGTATCTTAGTTTATCAGTATAAGATAACAATATTTTCGGTTAGTTTCAAAGGTTCTGTGGTTTCGCAAGATTTTTTTATTTTGTTTTGCAAGGAAAAACTACTGCATCGTTGTTTCAATACATACAAAAAACATTCGTGATCCATAAGTCTACAATACTAGATGTTTCATTTCTACAACCCAAATGGCTGAAATAAGTAGAGTAACATGAGTTGTGCAAGGGTTGCATCGGAAAAAAATTGTCTTCTGAAGGCCTCTCTTACCGGAAGATTTGGCAGTATTTCTTCACATTTTTATTGCGCATGGCAGCTTGCAATGGATTTCCGATTAAAAATTTGCTTTTTCTTTCAACGCTATTTTGAACTTAATAATTTCAGGTGGTAGTGAGTTGGTGGTTACCTACTAGATTTTGTACAATTATGAACTTACTTTCAGGTTACCTGAAAACTAGAAAAGAATAAAGCAATGTACTTGTTTGATATACACCCTTCTTAATGTTCTTCTAATATGTTTCTTTGGCGCTCTACCTTAATGAAATATACCAAAGTAAGATAAAAATATAATACTTTTAAAACAGATTTGGGCTATATATTAGGGGAGGGGTAAGGTATAGCGGGTCTACATGCCTAATGTGTTAGGTATAATTATTCTGCATATTATGCATTAAGAATTGTTTTCTTACTTTATACTGTGCAAATACTTTACCCTCCCCTCTATTGTGTAAATATAGAGCCGAAGTTATATATTTTCCGTCTTTTCTGTCACTTCTCTTTGTCTTATCTCACGCTAAGCTGCAAGAAACCAACGGAAAAAAAAACAGTTTTATAATGCATCAATAAATGAACAAATTGAGCGGTAGAGGATTTCATACAAGTATCATACAAGTATCTAAAGCCAAATAGGTAGATAAAGTGCGTTTGCTATTTTGTTATCTGAGAGTACCTTAAAATATTCAAGTAAAGTTAAATGGTCATCTCAGCTCCTGATTGAAGATTCTTTTTTATTTTCTTTTGCCCTGACCATTTTTAAACCATATGTTCTTGTATTTTTCTTAACTGTCATCTTTACAGGGCGTTCCTCGTATCTCACACTATGACAGAATTACTGCCGAAGATATTGAGGAACTCAACTTTAAGTGTTTCCTGAAGTTAGAAGTTCTGGACTTAATTAGTGAAATATGGTTTTAAAAAATTGTCGATTGTTGACACAAGCTGATGAACTGAAACTGTTGCTATTGACGCTCGCGTTTTTCACTCTTTCTAATGGTTCCATGTTGACACCAACAGGTGAGTTATTAAATCAAATGCTATGCTGAAAAACGTAAGAAATAGTTTGAATAACAAAAAGCGATAAATATTTTCGAAATTTTAAATTTAGTTGTTTGATATAGGTGAATCATATTAGCCCAAGTATTGAAACTAAAAGAAGTATATTGTATGTCAGCTAAACCAGGAATATATTACCTTAGAATCCACGAGGGGCACCAATTTACACAAATTTAGACCATGGAATATATTTTTTAGAATCTAGTAGGGGTGAAACTTAAAAAAAATACCAGAAAGGGTATTTTCTAGATATTGGGAGCTAAACAGCGTAGACGGGGGCAATTTTATCCCTGACCCCATGCCCAATTGACGACCCCGGAATCTCTTTAATCGAATATTTTTTTTTCGTTACTTGTCAAGAAATAAGAAAGAAAAGTTGCAAATATGCAAAGATAACAGAAATCGGTTATCTTACAAATGCAATATAGCTATTATGGCAAAATAAGGGGCAATGTACAAGAAAGATATAACACAAAATAAACTGTCAGGGAATCAGGCAAAGGCACATTTAGGGGGCAGATACAAAAATCCAAGAGGTTATAAATAGTTAAATTAATTCAGTGCGATTCAGTTGACATCAAAAACTTCAAAGCACCTTTATTGAGCAATCTTTCACTTGAATAGTTTGCCACGGAAAGGGACTATGTCCAGAACCTTGATTTTAAAAGAATTTGCCAAATTGATTTCTATGGGCGTGCTTAGTGTTGTAAAATTACCGTAAAATAAAAATATGGCAAGTAAAATTGGTAAAAAATTGGCAAACCAAAACATGACAAAATTAATTAAGCTTTTGGACTAAAATTTTCTCTCCGTATTTACGTCCATTATAAAAGTGACCCAACGGATATAAAATGATAACAACAAAGAAACAAAATTATGCATGATTTCAAACTATAAACTGTTTCAGAGGTTAAGACTAATATAAGTAAACCAAATAAACCACCTTGAATTACAATCCAGGCTCTGAACAGGACTTTTCTCCCAAACATTTAGCCCTCAGGATTCTTGTACGCACAAATACATAAATATAGTAGCCAAACTTCATGTTAATAAATCCTAAGTAGCCCCAAAGATAATATTATTTTGTAAAGGTCTTAATAATCACTGATCAAAAAAATCATCCGTGTCGAGAAATATTTTTCACGTTTTTGGGGCTCCCAATACGTATATGTCCCAAACGCCTTCAGTAAACATTTACACCATAAAGTAACATCTTTTAGTTTTGATAGTAAAGGAAAATAGCTTAATAATCAAACTCACCGTATATAATAAGAAGTCTTATACAGAAAAAAAAAAACATGGAAAGTGGTCTTTATACTCTTCAACGGGAGTTTCAGTCATCGTAGAAACAAATAGCTGTCAAGATTAATGGTATATCATCGTTTTCCATAGTCCATGAATCTTTCCAAATAAGTTTTTTTTTATTACATATCTGGTCAACGGTTCGAGCTGAATTAGTCTGTAGTTCAGCATTGAAATAATCTAATTCACTGCTTGTTATTGAATAAAAAACAAACAAGTTTTTCAACTGAAAATGAGGAGCAACATTAGAGCTTAAACTAGTCTATACTTTTTTTAGCATTTAAAAAGCTCCGTATTCCAATTCAACGGCCCTTGTGTTTCAGCAGTTATTGTTAAAGAGTTGTAAAACAAAATCTAATTTTAGTATAATGAGTGAGGGGTGGAGGAGGGGTCAACCCCCTTCATGTATGGAATAATTTATGTTCGTTTTTAGTTTATTGTTGCTCCTTACTTTCAATTGAAAAAGCTTGTTTTTTTTTAAATTAATATCTGATCGCTTTTCAAAATCATGTCCATGCCTAAACAAAATATGATGAAGGGTACCGGCGCACTGAATTATCAGTTTCTTGCTGTTAAACTGTCAATATCAATAATTTGCAAATCGATTTGTTGCACCCCGCGATTTTAGTTTTTGAACAGTTGTGGTAACGAATGACCTGGCTCAATAGTAAACGAAACTCTAAAAAACGGAATTTTGACGTTAAAAGATACATCAAAAGAATCGGATTTTCATGCTGATTTAACATATATAAGTTTCGTCTAATTTAGTCTTTGTCATTAAAAGTTATCAGCCTGAGAAAATTTGTCTTATTTTGGAAAATAGGGGGAAACACCCCCTAAAAGTCATAGAATCTTACAAAAATCACACCATTGCATTCAGCGTATCAGACAACCATATAGAAAAAATTTCAGCTCCTATCTATAAAAATGTGTAATTTCGTATTTTTTGCCAGAAGACAGATCACGGGTGCGTGTTTTTTTTTTCCAGGGGTCATCGTATTGACCAAGTGGTCCTAGAATGTCGCAAGAGGGCTCATTCTAACGGAAATGAGAAGTTCTAGTGCCAAGTGACCAAAAAATTGGAGGGCACCTAGGCCCCCTCCCATGGTCATTTTTCTTAAAGTCAACAAATCAAAATTTTGAGAATTTGAGCCATTTTGTTCCGCTTAGTAGAAAACCACAATAACTATGTCTTTGGGGATGAATTACTCCCCCAAAGTCCCTGGGGGAGGGGCTGCAAGAAACAAACTTCGACCAGTGTTTACAACCATTAATAGTTATTGGGAAGTGTACAGATGGTTTCAGGGGGATGTTTTTGGTTTGAGGGTGGGTTGAGGGGAGGGGGATATGTGGGAGGATCTTTCCTAGGAGGAATATACCATGTGGGAAGAAATTTTCAATGAAAGGGCACAAGATTTTCTAGCATTACTATAAAAAAATGAAAAAATAAACATGAAAAAGTTTTTTCAATTGAGAGTAGGGAGTAGCATTAAAACTTAAAACGAACAGAGATCATTACGCATATGAGGGGTTCTATAAATACTTTAGCATAAAGAGTGAGGTATTTAGGACGAGATAAATACCTCACTCTTTATGCTAAAGTATTTTTAGTAATTTCAACTATTTATTCTACGGCCTTTCTGATTCAGGGGTCATTCTTAAATAATTGGGACAAAACTTGAGATTTAGTGTAAAGAGCGATGTATTAACGAGGGGACAAACCCCCTCATATACATAATAAAATATAAGAATATAAAAGTTTGTTATGTAAGTTAATTCTTAAGTTACGTATATTTTTTACTAATAAAAACGTTCGTTAAAAATTAAAAGTTCTAGTTGCCTTTTTAAGTAACCGAAAAATTGGAGGGCAACTATCCCCACTCCTTATTTCTCAAAATCATCTGATCAAAACTGAGAGAAAGCCATTTAGCCAAAAAAGAATTAATATGCAAATTTCATTTTCATAATTTATGCGCGGAGAGCCAAAATCAAACATCCATTAATTCAAAAACATCCGGAAATAAAAAAAAAGCTAGTTTTTTTAAACTTAAAGTAAGAAGCGACATTAAAACGAACAGAAATTACTCCGTATATGAAATGGGTTGTCCCCTCCGCAATTCCTCGCTCTTTACGCTAAAGTTTGACTCTTTGCCACAATTCTACTTTTTAAAACAATTAAAAACTTCAGCGTAAAGAGCGAGGGATTGCGAAGGGGACAACCCATTTCATATACGGAGTAATTTCTGTTCGTTTTAAGTTTTAATGTCGCTTCTTACTTTCAGTTAAAAAAAAACTAGTTTTTTTATTTATTCTGCTTAAGGACTACGATGTTGGATTCTAATTGAAATTGTCGACAAAATTTTAATATTTATTCAAAATATTTGACGAAAAATATTTTTTCGATTGAACAAACAATAAGTAGTTCGAAAATTCGATTAATAAATAGTTCGAGAATACGATTAAACAAAAATCGATTGAACAAAAATAGAATATAATCGCTCGAGAACAAACAATTATTCATCGAAAATTATCAATATTTTTAGTACAGAATTCTGGGTGGACGGAGAGGAATAATAATTTTCGTAGGGACTGAAATCCTTTGTGACTTTTGATCTTCTACTCAGCAATCGTGACATGTAAAATTGGGTTCCCTGATGTTTAAATACGCTATATGCATACATTTAAACACATTAAAACAGTTAATAAAAAAAAAGGAACAGAGACATATTTCCATTCAAAACCACTAAAAACAAAGCTTTTCGTAGATCTTACCCTCCCCCCAATAAATTTCCTGGCAAGGCTTATGATGCCCCACCTCGCCTCTTCCACCTCTGGAAGGATAGGCATGTGAATATATTATTTTATACTACATAGAAAAGATTGGTGCACTGGGAGCGGTACTCTTACCCCCCCCCCCTTAGCACCAATAATAAAGACTTAGACGAAAAATATTACCGAGAATCAAGAAGTATTTGATATGAGTTTCCGAAAAAACTCATTCTATATTTATCCGAAGGTTTACTGAGATTTTGAATATTTGGGCATTAGCATGCCCTCTTTGAAGCGTCAGCCCACCCCCACCCACCCGCCTTAAAATATGATCCGATGCCCCATAATAGCTGATGGGCACTTACACATTCCTGTAGCCTATATCAAAGAGTTCATGGTAACGATAGTAAGGAGCAACTGGGCGTCCCCCTGCCTACACAATAAACCACCACCCCTCCTTATTATTAGCTGATGTGCAATTATACACATCATTTCATGAAATATAAAGTGAACCAAGCATTAAGATAAGTATACATATTAACCATTGAATGAGTATGGAATACGTGACCTTTTAGGAAGGAATGCGTCTTTCTTCTAGGAAAAAGAAAAATGCAAAATTCCACATTTTTGTAGATTGTAGCTTGAAACCTCTGCCATAGGGTTCTCTATCATGCTAAATTTAATAGTGATATTTTCATTAAGATTACTTACCTTTTGGGGGTTGTTTTCCCTTTTAAGAAAACCATGTAAATGTTCTTAGATTCGTATCTTTTGATGAGTAACATAAGACTTAATGAATTTCATATATTTGGAATCAGCATAGAAAACTAATTTTTTTCATGCTTTAATTGTTATCAAAGTCATGTTTTCAGAGTTTCACTTGCTATTGGCCCGAGTCGCTCGTTGTTAACTCTTCGTTACCATGAACCGTTTGAGGATGCTGAAACCTCTTTTTCTGCTTTGCAGCATCCAACCTGTGCTTGTCAATTATTCTGTCGTTCCAGTGTCATTTAGTCTAGACTTTCCACGTACTGCTTTTTTAGCATTTTAATTGATTTCATGCAATCATTTGATAAAGTCTGAGCCATTTGTCAGAGTTTTCACAGTCTTAGGGGTTCGTTGTGTGGTCTGGTTGTTCTTGGCATTCCTTGTTTATTTTGAATCACTCTCCTTGCTAATCGTTAAAGTAGGTCTTGCTGTTAGTAAAAATAAGCCCAGACAGATGATCGGAAAGCTAAGTGCTTTGGCTTGTTTAGCAGTTTTCTGGCTCCTGACTTTATTGGACATCTTGTGCAATTAAAATGATATGTAAGAGGCTCAAGATGGAAAAGAATTTTGAAGGGTTCTGTATGATTTAATTTAGAACAAAATTTTGCACTACCTGAGTTTTAGCGTTTTGAACCAAAAGGTATGTATTTCAAAGTGAGTTTTGAACAATCAAAAAGGTATTTTGGAAAGAATTATTAGGTAAGGGAAATATAATTTCTCTTATGCATATTTTCAGTGTCTTGTGGCTTTCCCACGGTTCACTTTAATAACTACGAAACAATATTCCACACTTAAGAAAATGTTGTGGAACTTCAGAAAAGAACAGAAGCCCATGGAAAAAGACTCTACAAAGGATATAAGCAAAGTTTCATTCCAAGGGAAGTGGGGCTCAGACCCGCTAACCCCTGAAACCTGTGGATTATAGGCGATATCTGGAAAAATCTATGAAATCAGTATATTTTGAGTGGAATGTACCAAAGCCCCCTGTGTATGTTGATGAGTCAGATCTTAATTGCTTTAGTATATCATCTTTTTCCGGCCTACTACTGCGCTTTAGGTTAGCATAAGGATTCTGGGTTTTATTAGAGTTATTTTTTCTCTTTCTGGTGGACGCAAAACGGGATTTATCTATTTGTGTGTTTTTTTATATATATATATATAGAGAGAGAGATGGATAATTTATATAAAAAAAACTATTAGAAATATATAAAGTTAATTGTTATCTCATATGTCTAAGGAGCATGTGCAAGTGAATATATCCATCCTTAAAAAAAAAACTTCCTCGAGAAAAAATGGAGGAAATATATTCCTCCATATAGCAATATATTCCTCAATAAAAAAAAGAAAGAATACACAAACCGGAAGATCTATAGAAGCAAAAGTTTACTTGAACAAACATGTACAGCGCTGTATAATCGCTAAAGTCACACTAAACCTGGCAAATGCATTAACTATGTTAACAAGAGGAAATAAAAAGAAAAAACAATTAGAACATGTAATTTCTATCTAAATTCACTTGGGAAAGGAAAAAATACCTGGATCGGGATGGAAACTAGCCACCAAAAAAGGCATAAAACATTTGTTTTAGCATTGTTTTGAAAATTCAAGGGTCAAGAATGGTTTTAGCACCACTTGGACCAATCATTGGGACCCTGGAAGTGAAAAAAAGATTCCGACCGTGATGAAGATGTTATTCGTATCGTAATGTCTAGTATTATGGCAATGAGTTACATTGCCAGAAACAAACATATTAATAGAAGACATTCCTAAATTATTGTTCAGAATTAGACGGATAAGCCTAACAGTTCTAAGGAAAAATAAATCGTATATTGGAATAATTATAGTGCGATCATAAAAAATCAAATTAGTCAAAATCAAATATATCAGAATACAACAATGCAAAACCTCTAAATTCATGGATAATTTCAACATTGGATCAGTAGAAACTATAATTTTTGTAAAGATATAAAGTCGCTTAATGAGGCATTGATTAGTCTCTTTTAGCACCGTTTAGCTTTAATGAGGGAACATATTTAGACTATTTTTAACTTAAATGACTTGCAAACAGCCTGAAAGGAGCAATCATTTTTCCTTGTCCTTAAATTATGCATCCTTTGTTCGTTAGTCCTCATTAGTAGACAAGATCCAATACTTTCTTTCAACTTTGTTCTTCGAAAAAAAAAAAATATAGGGGAAGGTTAACACTTATCTTTAATGTCATACTTGATATGTATCAGAATTATGTCCTATTAAGGATTGTCAGCTAATTCATTTCGGAAAATGTGACAGGTACTTAAAGATTCTTACTAGTATTTTGTGTGCGTACGCTGTTCAATCGCTCTGTCAATATTAGATTTCATTCTAAAGGAGCTTAAAAGTTTTTTTCCTTTTCTAAAACGCTTAATAGTTTTTTTTCCTTTTCTAAAACGCTTAACATTTAATAGCAATGTTTTTATCAGCAATGTATTTGAGCTTAGAAGAAAATGCCTTACCCTGCTCCCATCGGACAATTCTTACCCAATTCCAAAACAGTGATCAAGGTTACTTATGATCAAACATAAAATACTCCTCAATATTTTACTTAATGGCGGTGAATTAGGATAATGAAGACTTCTTAATGCGTAAGTTGCAACTTTTTTTCTTCTATTAGACAAATTTTCTTCTCGCATCCTGAAAAAAAATAAAAGAAAAAAAACAACTATGATTTGAACTATCACGTAAATTAAAAGTCAGATTATTTATCTTAGGGCCTCTAAAGCGCACAGGGTGGTGGGCTAGACACTATCGCCTACCATATCAACTCTGTTATAATTTTACCAAAAGGAAACATAACTTTACGGAAAATTGCAACACCCTAGTTTCCATTCTACAGACAATATACAGTATGAAAATTAAATTCGAACTTTGCCATCAAACCTCATCTTCCTGCTCATTGGTCTATAAGATGATGAAGAATCACATCAAAGAGTATTTTCTGGTGCATCAAACTGCAACTTATTCTATTCACTTAGCTCAAGTTTATCATTATTCACCTCTAACATGATGTGATAATTATGGCATGAAGTTCAGCAACATTTCCTTAGATCTAACTTTCATTTCTACTTGAATGAAGAAGCTTAACTTGGAAGCATTCTTAATAAACAAACCTAAGATTTGCTTTTTACTTACTTTGATTCTAAGTTGGTTAATCTAAATTTGTATTGCCTTGAGGTATGTGCCTCCTCATGAATGAAGATAGCAATAATTTTATGATTTTTGACGTCCCGATTAAGTTTTTAGAGATAGAAGCTCCATCAACAGTAGACTAAGTGGTTTTACCAAGTTGTATTGAAAGTGGAATAGCTTCACTGAGATCTCGCCTGTTCGTCAGAAGTTACGCGGGAAAATGATATCGGTGACTGCTTCTCTAACTCTCCTCCTTGCACATTGTTTGGTCTATTTTCTTTTATTCTTAAGAAAATTCTTCAAAACTGAAAACTGATGACCCTTGTAATGAAGATATGGATGTAGCACGTCAAACCTAGCACTATTTTCAAAGCATTGCGCAACAACTTTGAATCACCCTAGAGGATTCTTTTTTATCCACATTTTGCAGATTATCATCTTTAGTAAGTCAAACTTTGTTATTATTTATATCGTATAAACCTTTTTAACAACGCTCGTATTTAAAAGTCAACTATTTTGCAGTTCAGTTCTTCTGAATCTCTATAGTACGCTCTCAAATTCAGTCAATAGAACCAGTGGTGTCAAACTCAATATCTTTTGGATTATGTTCCCTGAGAATTCTGCAATTTCACAACAATCTTACAGTTGTAACTTACAACGAAAGGACAAGACTCATATCATTTGGTTCACTAGTTTCAGCCGTTTACCAAGTAATGATTTGATATAATATAGAATTTTCCTTGAAGAACGAACCACATTTGCTGAAAATGAGGAGGTTATTTTCCTATTTTCTACGATTAAATCAATTTTTATCGAATCTTTCAATTTAAAAATATTCCAAATAATTTTTTTTAATGTAACTATTAGATGGATAAATTAAATCTCAGCTACTGAAGAATAGCACAACCGTTGTTTAGTTGAAACACTATTTCATGTGACTGCTGAGAATTAAAACGCCAAAAACTTGAAAATTATGGTCATAGAAACTCCACCAAAAGTATTTTTTGAAGCAGATTTGTTTGTTTTTACGAATTTAAGGATTTTTTTCGAAAAATCCTGCAATGGAATCGACAGACATTAGCAATGTCGGTGCTTTACAAAATATATGTAAGCTGAAGAGCTGAAAAAAAGAAACCGCGATTCTAAAAGATGCATGACATTCGGGTAACCCTGTAACACAGTCTAATTTTCTTACTTTTGATTTAAAGTTTTAATAATACTTTTGAAAATCCTAGGCGTCGTTTAAACGGTGCTTCCTGCACAGTTTTTGTGTTTTTCAGTTTTAGTCATCAAAATAGTCTCCTCATATACTCCGAATTTCGTTTTTCCATGAAAATTGAATCAACAGAAAAAGTTAGGCGTTTATGAATTTCTGTCATTTTCATGGCCTTCAGATTGGCTTACTGCCCCAATAAAATTGTTTTATCTTATTCTTATTTGCCCGTTTTCTTGCTTGGATGAACAAAGTTACAAAAAAAACAAATTAATTATTTTAATTACTATCAATACCGGCGTCTCTCCAAAACCTCAATTCATAAATTACTCATTTTCGACATGGAATTAGAATAGAATGACAGCAATTAAGAAATGTTTTGATGAGCGCTAGAAACGGGATGAACATCTCTCTGTTTGTTAGAAGACATGAGAATTTGTCTTACAGCTTTAATGCTTCGATCCTGTCTATTTTGGAATATGGACTAAAGTAATAAATTTATTCAATCTATATTGGAAAAGGGAAAGCATTCTAAATAGAACTATAGGGCTAATATTGAATGATAAATGATCCTCACGGTATAAAGAGACAATAAATTTTCAATGAAAATGGTGTCTAGACCTAACTTCAAAATTGAATACATCGATAATGTTTTACCGCATTATGCTGAACATGGGCGCCAAGAATTAACTTTTCTGGATGGGACTGGGACTCATTGGTCCATAGTCCATCATCTTCGGAATTGCTAAAAAGAAAAGCTGTGGATTTTGGAAAGAAGAAGCTGAGCCACCTTAAGTCGTGTCTTAGGGGTGAGTTAGAAGGTTATAGCATCAGGTCAATGAATATACGGGATTTGAAAACCACTTTTGGTATTAAGAAGATGATAAAATGACGCAGATGAACAACTGTGGACGCGGAACAATGTGAGTATTACTTGTGGATTTGGCTGAATCGGTTCGCTCATTTTTTTTTTACCCTTAAAATCAATTAGGATATTCTTAAAAAAAAAAAAAATCAACAGCATGACCAGCAGTAACAATTGTTCAGATTTGACAGGAATCATTTTACGGGATTCAAAAACTTGACTAGGCAGGAATAAAAGGACCACGCCACCCTATCCTCGAAAAAATATCGATGTCTACGGTTTTTCCAAAATATCCCTAAGTTTTATATAATATTTCAGAGTTTCGTTGTGTTAATGGTTTTGACCCCTCCGCCACAAAGTCTCGTGTACTTGTCCGAATACGATAATGGCTGTTTTTGTATACGGTTTGTTGACACAAAGTTGTTACATCTTTGTTTTCAGTAAAGTACAAATGACCAATCGGGCCATTAGGGGATGTGAGGCGTTAACAATACCAGACGTTTTTTGGTATTTTTCGATATTGTTTAATTGTATCAAACTATTATTCTAGCTTTATTCTAGCGTGCCTAGCTGTGTTGGCCTCAGGTGGCTTGATGCTGTGGTGAGTTGTTAGTAGTAGTAGTAGTAGTATACTGAGGGGTAAACACTCCCTTCTTATCACGAAGATAATAGTTCTGCTTTGAAAAATTATACTTTTTTCAAAAATAAAATACATTAAATAAGCTCTTTTTCTCCAAGCATTGTTCTTCAAATTTAAACTTTGATTTAAGAATGGAGTTTAAGAGAGTGGTAGCAACCCTGAACAGTATGGCCAGCAGTAACAATTGTTGAGATATGACAAGAATCATTTAACAGGAGTTAAAAACTTGACTAAGAAATGGAGTTTAAGAGGGTGGTAGCCCTCCTCAACAGCATCGCCAACAGTAACAATTGTTGAGATTTGACAGGAATCATTTAGCAGGAGTCAAAAACTTGACTAAGAATGGAGTTTAAGAGAGTGGTAGCCCTCCTCAACAGCATCGCCAACAGTAACAATTGTTGGAATTTTACAAGAATGATTTAACGGGAGTCAAAAACTTGACTAAGCATGAATAAAAGGACTACACCGCCCTATCCTCAGAAAAAAAAAATCGATGTTTGTGATTTTTCCAAAATATCCCTAAGTTTTATATAATATTTCAGAGTTTTCGTTTTTACTCTACTTGTGTGTTTGAATTTATTGCAGGTAATAAATACATAATAATTATTATGGCTCTATCTAAGAAAGAGCCAAAAAGTTAGAATTTATCATATGTTTTATTTTTTGGCTATTTGTTTGTTCTTTTTTTTAGCTTTTCAAATATTTGTGGTAACGAACTGTAACTAAGGAGCAACTCGGCTCAGTAGTAACCAAACGGCTAAAACTAGAACCTTGTTAATAATGGATTTATCAAAAGAACTGAATTTTTATGCTGGTTCCAAATATACAAAGTTCGTTAAGTTTGGTGTTACCCACCAAAAAGCTACCAGCCTGAGGAAATTTTCCCAATTTTCGTGAAATAGGAGACACACCCACAGAGACTTAAAAAATCTTGATGAAAATCACGCCGCCAGTTTCAGTAAAGAGACCTACCGTAGAGGCTTCTATATCCTTTAAATTTAACTTGGTTTTTGCATTTTTGCCATGAGAAAGATCACGAATGCTGGTTTATTTGTTTGTTGCTTTTTTCCCCAGGGATGATCGTATCTAACCATCGATCCTAGAAGATCTAGAGAGGGGTCATTTGATAGAATTTCAGAAGTTCTAGTGTCCTTTTTAAGTGACCAAAGAGATTGGAGGACAACAAGCCCCCCTGTCATGCCTTTTTTAGCCAGAGATATCTGATTAAAAGTTTGAGATAACAATTTGATTCAACATATATGATAGGTCCAATAGCTGTGCCTTTGGAAATGACCTGACTGGGGAAAGGGCTGTAAGGTACGCAATTCGACCATTTGGAAAACTTAGTATTTTAAACTGAAAAATATACCAATATTTATTGGGGTATATTATGATTTGGGAGGGTTCACGGGAGATGTTTTTGTAGGGAGGTGGTTTCTGGGGGCATTTTCGAAGTGAAATTTTTCTGGGGTTGGTGAGGGTAGGGCATGTCCTGGTACGATTTGAAAAAGATCAGAAATCAAATAAAGAAGACAAGTTCTTTCATCAGAAAGTAGGGAGCAACGTTAAAACTTAAAACAAAAAGAAATTATTCTACAGACGAACATTGCTTAAAACGAACATTACACCTTGTTGAAACTGGGATCATACAAGGAGCTTGAACATGTATGATTGGGATTACAAATTCGGCCAGCAAAATTTCCTTAACCCCCCTCCGCCAACTCCCAAAGTCTTAGCAGAAACGTTACTGAGCCTTATTTAAGTTGCCATACGTGCGATTGATGGAGCGAAAGGTGGCTATAAGTTACGCAATTTGCCCATTGTACACATACAGTATTTGTTATTGGGAAATATACCGATATTTACTGGGGGTAATTACTTCAGAAGGGGAGGGGAGTCCATGGGATAAATTTTTGTGTGGAAGAAGTTTTCAGGGACTATATCCAGGGAAATTTTTTAACGGGGTGGTGAAGGGAATTTCCATGTATGATTTGAAAAATGGTCAGAAATTAAATAAAAAAAATGATTTCTTTAACTGAAAGTAAGGACCAACGTTAAAACTTAAACAAATAGAAATTGTTCCGTCTATAAGGAATGCTGCCCCTTCCCCAACCCTCATTCTTTACCCTGAAGTTGGACTTTTTGTCACAATTCTTTATGAAAGGCTGCTCAAACACAAGGCTCGTTAACATTAAATGAGATGTTTTTTGAAAGAACTTTAAAATATTAGAATAAAGTGCAAGAGTTGGGGAAGGGGCAGCTCTTCTCATATACGGATTAATTTCTGTTCGTTTTAAGTTTTAATGTTGCTCGCTACTTACAGTTGATAAACTTATGGTTTTTATTTAATTCAAACATTCAATGACCCTTATTTTCTTTTCGATTGATGTCTGAATTATAATGTAAACCGAGATAGATGCAAGACGTAAAAGCTTTCAGTTTGATTGAAATGTCCAACAAACCAACAAACTGTTTGCTTTTGAAAATGGTTAGACAAAGATAATACAATATTAGTCCAATTCTTTTAGCCGATTGACCCATAAATGTATTTATAGACTCAATCAGAATTTTTTTTTTTGTTTAGTGGGAATATCTAAATTCTGTGATAGCCGTTTCAGATGAAATAGTCAAATGACCTAAAAGATGTGAGTTGGGCTTCGCACTGGCATTAATTGGGGGGATGAGATGTCTATTGCCACTCTCCCAGTTTCCCCCTCTCCCCCTGGACCTTGAAAACTATCTTTTTTTTGTGGAATTTTCCTTAACGATGGCATTTTTTGTATTTTCATCGAAAAACGACAAACTTGTCCCCCCTAGATATTGAAAAAATGCCACCGGTTTCGCAGCCTCATGGATAGTGTCCTAAGCTATGAAAAAGATTTCTTCTTCGCAGAAACAGTTTTTTAAAAAGATGGACATAGGTTATTGCATTGGACCTCGTTAAAACTGGAATCATACAAAGAATTTGAATATACATGATTGGTATCACAATTTGGGCCAGCGAACTTTCCTAAGCCTCCTCTCCCCTCCAACTGCCAACGCCTGAGCAAAAATGCTCAATAATCAAGGCTCAATAAACTTGTTTAAATTGGGATTATGCAAGATTTTTTAATATGTGCGATTGGTGGAAAGAAAGGTGGCTCGGGGAAACATTGTGCATAACTGAGGGAAGTCCGGACATGGTGCAAAGCCCGACTAAATCCAAGCTGCACAATTTGTACAGTTCCTCGTTGTTAAAACCAGAATCGCACACAATGTTTCGATCTGAATGAGTACTCATGTAAAATATGTGGCCGAGGCCACAACTAGTGTGGTCGAAGGTACTAGCTTTGACCCTGTACCCTCCAACGCTCCTCACCATTTCAAATTTTTAGCCTAAAGGTTTGCTTGTTGCACCTTCTTTAAACTTGAATCATACAAGAATTTTCAATTGGTCTCACTAGAGGGTAAGCACGTGGCCCGTCAACAAAAACGAGTTGATGAGCCAATATTAGCCTATTCAAAACTGCAAACTGAAATGATGCAATAAAAAGTTAAGTCCAAAGTATGGAATTTTCAGCACGGCTAAGACTAGGTGAAAAAGCTAGCAAAGATCTGGTGTAAATCAGCATCGAGTCATAATTCTGTGCAAGAACAACTAAGTTCTAGTCCTTAGCCAAGTCCTGACTTGGTCCAATAATTAATTAAGTCCTACCTCGTTGTAAAAACAAGCTAAATCTAAGTTATAGTTCGTCCTACCCTGCTACTAATTTTTCAGCAGAAAAGTAGTCTAGTTGGCTCTTGTTTAAATCTGAAACAGGCACTGATTTTAATTTGTGTAATTGGAGGCCAAAACTGACCCGTGGCCTTTGTAAAATCCTTTCCCCCTTTCACTTCCAACTTTTCAGCAGATGCGTAGATATTGGCATCTTGTTGGAAGTGGAATCATGCAAGGATTTTTATTTGTGTTCTTAGTATCAGAAAGAGAACCTGTAGCTCCTTTTCATACTCCTGCCCCTCACACCACCACAAACAGCCCGCTTCCCCGGTGCTGTAAATTTCCAGGAGAAGGAAAAGCATTACAGGACTCTATCAATGACTACGACCCTTAACTGTGATTTAACTTAATAATCAGTACATCAATGCATAAGATTCCAGGGACCTTAATATAAGTTCATCGGCTTAAAACCTTATAATGCTTAACAGAGAAATAATCCGTTGTTTATTAGTAGAGTTAGCAAGCATGTCTGGAAAATGCGTAAAAGGCAAAAGCAAATCAAGATTCTTTTGACAGGCGTTTGGTTTGGATTTTATGTGCAATGTCTCAGAAGCAGCAGGGTATGGGAAGAGAAATTAGATGTGGAATGGATGAGTAAAATTTTAAAATGGTCGAAAAAAGAAATAGTAATTTTCAATATTTTGCTTTTATTTTGTTTTTATTATTTTTAAATTTGAGTTGCCAAAAAGTATCATAAATAATTCAGTAATGTATTTGCGGCATTTTAAAGAAGGACTAGAATGGGGGATCTAAGGAACTTGTAAAGGCACATCATTTTGTTCCTCTTAGGGTTAATATGGGGTTAAGGGAAAGTCAGGAAAATAATGGATGTCGTATAGTTGATTAAGAACAAGTGTTTTAGCCAAGACGATTTTTAATATACATTATTAATGTATTTTCACGGTGGAGGGGGTGTCTTATGACGGAAGGGTACTCTGTAAAACCGGGAAGGTCTGTTTTGCGGGTTGGTTATATTGTACTAGTATACTTAGTACTGTTTAATTGTGTTTGGCTGTCTATAGGTTAGAAATGTAATTCAAGATTTTAGTTTAGTGTAGGCGACATTAAAGTTAAACTAAATTTAAGTAAAATGACTATTTCACTATGTCACTGAGTGGAGAAGAGGCGGGAGTAATTAAAAAAAAAGAGTTTTGTAGAAAAACTACACTGTTCTTGAGGGATTCTAGGCAACATCTATAGTTATTTCCAAGATTTATAAAATGGAGATCTTTATTTATAATACAGTAAATAATATTTTAAGGTCTTTACCATTTGACAGAAAATAGGAAACTTTAGAGCTGGATTTTCGGCGATTTTATTTGAAAATATAGATTAAAAACTTAGACTCTTGGATTAAGACTTTTAAATAGGGATTTAAAGTTCTTATGAATTTATTAAATAAGAAGAAAATTCCAAAGAAAAGTAGATATTTGATATAATATATTTGCTCAGCTATAAGATTAAAGCTCACATTTTCTTTATAAGCCACGAATCACTAATTTTTTTTTCCGAAAATTGACTTAAGTCCAAATACACAGTTCATAAATTAGACCTAGGTTAGGCCGGGAAAATCTTGGCAGGCTAAGTAGATTTGTTGACTTTAAATGGGCTGACATTTTGACAAAATAAGTTGACAGAACCCTGCCGTGTTTTACGCTTCCTTGCGCTTAATATCTCTTGATTTTTTGTTGTCACTTTGAATCGTCATATACTTAGCCTGGTACAATCTTAAAGACAGTGAAATTCAAGTAATTTTAATATTATCTTCCAAAGAGTATTGTTATCACATCGAAGTGATTAATCTTGCCTGATTGATGTTGTAAGAGGAGAAGCTTTGTCAGATATTTCTTTTTGTTCTTCCCCTCTATGTCAATCGGATGATATCAGCAAATTATGGCGTTTCATGATAAATAGTGTTCATTTGTCATAACTTAATCTGATGCTCTCTCTTGTAGAAGGGCTGGCATAAACACTGGTATGACATTTACGTGACAGGCTTTCAAAAGTAGGTTGTAAGTAGCTACAAGAGAAATAATAGTGGTAAGCTATCGCCTCATTTTTTTTTAATAGAATTGCCATCATGTAATCGCTATTATCTTCAAGCTAGAGCAGTTCATATAAAATTAAAGGCAAATATAGAAAATTATTATATGCTTCTTTTTACTAAGTTGATTTATTTAAGACTTCGCAATGTTTTGATTAGTGGCATAAAATCTGTGTGTCAGTTATTATGGAGGAGGGCTGGAGGATATTTGTGTAGGTGGGGTTATGTGTGCCTTACGCCTTTGGACGTGGGTATTTGCGCCCGAATGCTCTAACTTTCACTGAATCTTCAGATAATATAGACGAGGGTTTTTTTGAGGGGAGGAGACTAGAAATTTATATTACTCTTTACAAAATAAAAGACACATTCATATGCTTACGGGTACAAAAGAGAAAAGGGGGAAGGGAGGATTCATGAGCGCTGCCCGGAAATATCCCATGGGGAGAGGGGATTTCTACCAAGAGCCTTGTTTTTGCCAAGATTAGATGACAATATATCTCATTTTCCCTTTATATACATTTTTAATACCTTTTTGTTTTTCAGGGTGCATTGCCCCCTGCCAGCGTCTATAGGAATATCCCTATTAAAGAGATCTTTTTGAAGAACTTGCCTTCAAAACCGTAAAAATGATGAACCTATAATTCATTTTTGGTATTTCAGGTTTGCTACTAAGAAATATTTGAAGGATGTGCTTTTTACAATGATTAGTTCATAAATGTTTTCAGGACAAGAAGTTTTTCAAAGAAAAGTAAATATCAAATTATAATTAAGATCAGCAGAAATTAATTACTATAATAATAAAACCACCAGAAATTACTATTAAATAATAAATGAAACCCAAAACTAAGAAAAAATTAAGTAAACAATCATAGCAAACAAACATACAACAGGTACTAATATAAGTGAATAGATAAATCCTAAAACGAGCAAAACTTAAATTGACTCTGCAAATCATGTTTAAAAAGGAGAAAAATCCACTAAAACTTGTTTAAGATTTATTTATTTATTTTTTATTAGTACCTGCTGCATGTTTGTTTGCTATGATTGTTTCTCTTCGTTTTGGGTTTCATTTATTCTTTAATAGAAATTTCTGGTCGGTTTTGAGTTTTAATAATTATAGTAATTTATTTATGCTGATCTTAAGTTTAACGCGGCACTTAATTTTCTTTGAAAAACTTTTTCTTAAAGTTTTCTGATTGTTGAAGTTTCAAGTTTTCCAACATTCTCAGTTTCAAAATAATATTTTTTTCATTGACGAAACATCAATGTTTCATCAAAGCAACAAAACTACAGTAACAAAAAAGTAACGAAGCCATCAAAGTAACGTACTCATCAAAGTAACCCATAACGTACCCATAACGTACCCATCTTCGTACCCATCTTCGTACCCATCAAAGTAACGCAGCTTCAAAACAAAGAGAGTATCATAACCGTGATCTTAATTATACGTATATACGGTATATATTTCATACGGTATATACGTATACACGGTATATATTTCACGTAGGCTACCCATCTTCGTACCCATCAAAGTAACGAAGCTTCAAAAAAAAAGAGAGTATCATAGTAAACAAAGTATCAAAGTAACAATGAGCAACTTGTATAGATTACAGCCCTTGCCCCGAGGGCCGAGGGTGGGTTCAATCCTGGAAGCATATTTATTTGGTCTTTGTACTACTTTCAACAAAATGGCTATCTCAAAATTTTTGACCGGATGCATTTGGGGAAGGAGGAGGGGGAGGAGTAGGTCTGGTTACTCTTTGATCACTTGTGGCTTTTAAAAAAGGAACTAAATTTCCAATCGGATGAGCCCCTTTCAAAGATAATACAACCATCCCTACCATAAAACTATATATATTATAAATGAGCAGATTGCATACATTACATCCCTTTCCCCGGGGGGTTTGGAGAATTTGTCAATCCTGAGTCATAGTTATTTAGCTTTTGGACTATTTTGAACAAAATGGCCGAAAAAAACTTATATTTTAACAATGGTCTACTAGCATAACTTACAGCCCTTTTCCGAGAGCTGTGGGGGGGTATCAAACCCGGAACCATAGTTATTTGAATGAGACTTGGACTATCTTGAACAAAATGGCTATCACAAAATTTGGATCGGAAGCATTTGTGGGAAAAAGAGCGCAGGGGGCTGGTCGCTCTCCGATCAGTCTTGGCTCTTTAAAAGAGAGCTAGAACTTTTGATTTAAAGTTGAATCAGCCTTCTCCGAAGTCTATGCGACCACCCCTTCCGTAAATACCTTATATGTTAACAATGGACAGCTGCGTAACTTACAGCCTTTGTCCTGTAAGTTAGCCCCTATAGAATAGGGGCTATGCCCCCCCCAGAAAGATTTCCTCAGCCTCCCGCTCCTTATAATAAAGTTCTATAGTGCTTTACTGAAAGCCTCTGTGGGTGGTATAAATGTTGTATATGAGTAATTGCTAGTAATTTATTTACCACTTCCCTTTTATTGGATTATACAATTTACATTGTTTAAAGCATATTTACTTATTCATTACTTGAGTCTAGATCAGAGGCAACGTTGTAGCAGTGCCTATTGCAAAGAGCCGCAAGGCTTCAATGTGCTATAAATAAAAAAAAAACAAGATTTTTCAACTGAAAGTAAGGAGCGACATTAAAACTTAAAACGAACAAAAATTACTCTTTATATGAAATGGGTTGTCCCCTCCGCAATCCCTCGCTCTTTACGCTAAAGCTTTTAATTGTTTTAAAAAGCAGAATTGTGGCAAAGAGTCAAACTTTAGCGTAAAGATCGAGGGATTGCTGAGGGGACAACTCATTTCATGTACGGAGTAATTTCTGTTCGTTTTAAGTTTTAATGTCGCTCCTTACTTTCAGTTGAAAAAACATCAATGCATCTTTCAACAAAATGGCTATCTCAAAATTTTTGACCGGATGCATTTGGGGAAGGGGGAGGGGGGGAGTAGGTCTGGTTACTCTTTGATCACTTGTGGCTTTTAAAAAAGGAACTAAATTTCCAATCGGATGAGCCCCTTTCAAAGATAATACAACCATCCCTACCATAAAACTATATATATTATCCTTACTTTCTACTTTATTATCCTACTTTTTTATATATTTAATTTCTGAACGTTTTTGAATCAATGCATCTTTTGATTTTGGCTCTCTACAGAGGAATAATTAAAACGAAATTTGCATTTATTTTTTTTTGGCTAAATGGCTTTCTCATAATTTTGATCGAATGATTTTGAAAAAAAAGAGCGGGGGAGGAAGCCTAGTTGCCCTCCAATTTTTCGTTTAATTAAAAAGGCAACAAGAACTTTTAATTTTTTACGAATCTTTTTATTAGTAAAAGATATACGTAACTTATAAATTAGCTTACGTAAAGAACTTTTTATTCTCATGTTTTTATTACATATATGAGAGGGTTCACCCCCCTCGTTAGTACCTCTCTCTTTACACTAAAATCTTAAATTTTGTCCCTATTCATTAAGAATGACCCCTGAATCACAAAAGCCGTAGAATAAACAGTTGACATTACTAAAAATACTTTAGCGTAAAGAGCGAGGTATTAGGAGGAGGTGAGCCCCTTATATGGGTAATATTTTCTGTTCGTTTTAAGTTTTAATGCTGCTCCTTACTTCCAGCTAAAACAACTTTTCATATTTATTTTTTCATTGTTTTATTTTTTATATAATGCTAGTAAATTCTGCGCTCCCTTTGTGGAAATTTTCTTCCCCCATGACAAATTCCTCGATGGAAAGTTCCCCCAGCATATCCCCCTCTTGTCCCCCCCCCAACCAAAAAATCCTCCTGAAAACGCCTGTACACTTCCCAATAACCATTACTATATGTAAGCACTGGTCAAAGTTTGTAACTTGTAGCCCCTCCCACGGGGACTGTGTGGGAGTAAGTCGTCCCCAAAGAAATAGTTATAAGGTTTTTCGACTACGTTGAATAAAATGGCTATCTCAGAATTTTGATCCGTTGACTTTGGGAAAATAATTAGCATGGGAGGGGGCCTAGGTGCCCTCCAATTTTTTTGTTCATTTAAAAAGGGCACTAGAATTTTTCATTTCCGTTAGAATGAGCCCTCTCGCAACGTTCTAGGACAACTGGTCGATACGATCACCCCTGGGAAAAAAAAAACAAACAAAAAAACAAACAAACACGCATCCGTGATCTGCCTTCTGGCACAAAATACAAAATTCCACATTTTTGTAGATAGGAGCTTGAAACTTCTACAGTAGGGTTCTCTGATACGCTGAATCTGATGGTGTAATTTTTGTTAAGATTCTATGACTTTTAGGGGGTGCTATGCCCTATTTTCTAAAATAACGCAAATTTTCTCTGGCTCGTAACTTTTGATGGGTAGAACTAAACTTGATTAAACCTATATATTTGAAATCAGCATTAAAATGCAATTCTTTTGATGTAGTTATTGATTTGAAAATTCCATTTTTAGAGTTTTGGTTACTATTGAGCCGGGTCGCTCCTTACTATAGTTCGTTACCACGAACTGTTTGATAAACAAACAAAAATTTTTTTTTAAATGAAAGTAAGGAGCGACATTAAAACTTAAAACGAACAAAAATTACTCCGTTAGGGGCTTTTCCTCCTCAACAACCCGCTCTTTACGCTAAAGTTTGACTCTTTCTCTTAGCTGTACATTTTAAAACAGTAAAAAACTTTAGCGTAAAGAGCGGGGCGTTGAGAAGGAAAATCCCACGTAATCCCCCCTTCAACTCTCCCCCCAAACCAAAAAATTCCCCCTGAAAACGTCTGTACACTTCCCAGTAACCATTACTATATGTAAACACAAGTCAAAGTTTGTAACTTGCAGCCCCTCCCACGGCGACTGCGGGCGAGTAAGTCGTCCCCAAAGACCTAGTTATTTGACTATGGTGAAAAAAACGGCTATCTCAGAATGTTGATCCGGTGACTTTGGGGAAAAATGAGCGTGGGAGGGGGCCTAGGTCCCTCAAATTTTTTTGGTCACTTAAAAAGGGCACTAGAACTTTTAATTTCCGTTAGAATGAGCCCTTTTGCGACATTCTAGGACCACTGAGGCGATACGATTACCCCTGGGAAAAAAAAAACAAAAACAAAAAACAAATAAACATGCATCCTTGATTTGTCTTCTGGCAAAAAATGCTAAATTCCACATTTTTGTATATACTACTACTACTACTACTAATAACTCACTGCAGCACCAAGCCGCCTGAGGCCAACACAGCTACGCACGCTCCTCCTCCAACCTAATCTATTTAAAGCCTCCCTCTTTACACCCTCCCAGGAAGTTCCCATTTCCTTTAAATCCTTATTTATGACATTCTCCCAACCCAGACAAGGACGACCTGCTTTCCGTGTAGCCCCAGACGGTTGGCCAAAAAGGACAATCTTTGGTAATCTGTCATCCTTCATCCGTAGAACGTGGCCTAGCCATCTCAACCTTTCTTTCATTATAGCCCCAGAAAGCGGGATTGAACCACACTTTTCGTACAACCTACTGTTTGAAATACGGTCAGTCAGCCGGGTACCCAGAACAATCCGTAGGCAATTTCTCTGGAAAACATCTAGTAAATTTTCATCTGCTTTTCGGAGTGTCCATGCTTCAGAGCCATATTTGACCACTGTCATCACTGTAGCTTCCAATATTCTAATCTTGGTTTGTAGGCTTATCTTTCTATTCTTCCAAACTTTTTTTAACTGTGAAAAAACACCCTGAGCTTTAGCTATTCTACTTTTAACATCTTCACTGCTCCCACCATCTTTACTAATAATACTACCAAGGTAACTAAGCTCCCAACCTGATCAATCTTTTCGTTACCTAAGGTCACCTGTTCATCTTCACTTATTCCTAACCTTAGTGACTTAGTCTTCTTAACATTAATTTTCAAGCCTATTTTAGCACCCTGAACTCGTAAAACCTCTAAAAATTCATTCATTTTGCTCACACTTTCATCTAATATGCTTAAATCATCAGCATAATCTAAGTCCAGGAGCGTTCTTCCTCCCCATTTGATTCCATGGTCTCCAATTGCCTTTCCTGTGCTCCTTAAGACGAAGTCCATCAAAATGATCCATATAAAGGGGGATAGAACACAACCCTGCTTAACTCCTGATTTAATACAAAACCAGTTGCTAACCTCATTTCCTACCTTAACCGCAGCAGTACTATTCTCGTACATAGCGCAAATCACTTTAATGTATTTTTCTGGTATACCATATAATGATAAGACCTTTGTTAACGCTGTTCTATCAACAGAATCGAAAGCTTGCTCATAATCGATAAAACTAAGGACCAAAGGTGTTTGGCAACGAAGGGACTTCTCAATTATTAACCTAAGAGTGAAAACATGGTCGACACATCCTCTACCTTTTCTAAAACCGCATTGTTCTTCCCTTAAAACTTTGTCTACAGCATGTCTCAGTCTAAAAAGTATCATATTACTCAGTAATTTGCTACCTACAGAGACCAGACTAATGCCTCGATAATTCCGACATTCACTCTTGTCACCTTTCTTATACAGTGGTTTAATTAAGGTTTTCCTAAAATCATTGGGTACTTCCCCTTTTTCAAAAATCATGTTCATAATCTTCAGTAGCTTATTCCTAACCTCAGAGCCACCATATTTAAGGAACTCATTAATCATACTATCAGCACCTGGGGCCTTATTATTTTTTAATCCTTCTAGTACTGTCGCTAATTCTTCCTCACTAAACAAATCTTCCTTCACATCCAAGGTATCACAAACTTTTTCATTTTCATCTATATCTTTTCCTGCAACTGTATCTCGGTTTAGCACATTCTCAAAATGTTCCACCCATCTTTCTTTAACTTTTTCCTTATCACTAATTGTGGCCCCATTTCTATCTTTAACTGGGACTAGTCCGGATCGGCTACTCCCTTTCAATTTATTAACATCCCAGTATAATATTTTACTATTATGCCGTCTAGCCGCATCTTCTAGATCCTCAGCAATTTTATCCATCGCCTCCATTTCACATCTCCTTAGTTCATATTTTAATGCTTTCTCCACTTTTTTTACATTCCTTTTGTTTTCATACGACCTATCGCTCAGATAATTCTTATACAAACCCCTTCTACTCTCTATTAAACCTAAAGCTTTTTCACTAATATTCCTAGTTGCTGTCTTAGCACTCTTCCCTAGGACACCATCAGCAACTTCACAAATTGTTTTTCTGAAATTATTCCATCCATCTTCCACATTGTCAAATTTTAAACCCTCAAGTTTAGTACTCAACTGTTCCTGGAATTTTTTTTCTCAAATTTTCATCCTGAAGTCTACCAACATCATAACTTTCCGGGAGGGAGTTACTCTTCCGAAATTTCAGTTTTAAATTAACCTTAGACACTACTAGATGGTGATCTTTACTTTTAACATCAATAACAGCACTCCTATACACCCTAGTATCTTGTATTGATCCTGCTAGTCTTCTGTTTACAATAACATAATCAATAAGGTTTGCTGTCTTACCATCACGTGAATACCATGTCAACTTATGGGCCATTTTGTGACCAAACACCGTATTTCTATAGTAAAGTTCTCCGATACGCTGAATCTGATGGTGTGATTTTCGTTAAGATCTTATGACTTTTAAGGGGCATTTCTACCTATTTTCTAAAATGAGGCAAGTCCTTTCAGGCTCGTAACTTTTGGCAGCTAAGACTAATTTTGATGAAACTTATATATTTAAAATCAGCATTAAAATGCAATTCTTTTGATGTAACTATTGGCATAAAAATTCCATTTTTAGAGTTTTGGTTAGTATTGAGCTGGGTCGCTCCTTGCTACAGTTCGTTACCACGAACTGTTTGATTTCCCAAGAGCGCTTCATATGGAAGAACTGGTCGAATAAACATTGGAGGGGGCTCATTTGATTGAAAAAGAGAAGCTCTAGTAACCTTTTTAAGATTCAAAAATAATTGGAGGGCAACCAGATTTGCCAATTTTGAGATAGTCATTTTGTTGAAAATAGTCAAAGGTCAATTAACCATATCTCCGGGGTCAACAAAACCCACCAAAGTCTTTGGGGCAAGCGCTGTAAGTTATGCAAGCTGACAATCGTTAACCTATATGATTTTTATCGAAGGGTTGGTCACATAAACTTTGGGAGACGCTCATTTGATCAGAAACTGAAACTTTTAGTTTCCTTTTCTAGAGTCAAAAGCAATAAGACGGCAGCCAGCCCCCCACCCAGGCTTGACCCTTTTCCCCAAATGTATACGATCAAAATTTGATATAGCCATCATGATGAAAATAGTCCGAAGGTCAAATAACTATGCTTCCGTGGTTGACACCCCCACCAGCCCCAGGCACAAGGGTATGGTTGTAAGTTATGCAAGTAGCCTATTGTTTACATATAAGGTTCTTATGAAAGAAGTTGTTGTATATACTTTGGAGGGGGCTCATTCGATTGGAAATAAAAGGTTTTAATGCCCTTTTTAAGAGTCAAAGGTTATAGACGGTAACCCATCCCCAAGCTCTCTCTCTCCGTACAAATGTATCATATCAAAAATAGAATTTAGTCATTTTGTTCACAATAGTCCAAAGGTCAGAAAACTATGCTTCTGGGGTTGGAGACCCCCCAGTCTCCACGGCAAGGGCTGCCTATTGTTATTGCATGTTTGGTCCTGGGTCTCCAAAAAGGCTTAGGGTATTAAGATGAACCTTTAAAAAAGTGTTGAGAGGGATGCCGAACACAATTAAAACATACTAAGTATTTGCTGTTTGTGAAAAAGGAATATCCGCAATATCTAAAGCAACGACTGAAGGTGTGAAGTTGAAACTTTCAAGGTATGTTGAGGATATGTTGAAGAAGTGCTTTTTAAATGCTCGTCTGCTCAACAATGATCTAAGTTCTGAAATTTTACAAAACTTGTCAAAAGTTATAATAGCTGTACCTTCAGGGATGCCATTCCCTTCATAGCCCCGGGGTAAGGATTGTAAATTGTGTAATTTGTCACTTGTTTTACGTTTAGGATTTATCATTAGGAAAAGGGGTAATATTGGTTTCTGGGTGTGTCCAAAAAGGCTAAGCATTTTTCCGAAAAGGCTAACAGCTGAAAACGTTGTTCTTAATATTTTAAGAACAACTGAGGATAATAGATTAAAACTTTCAGGACATTTTAAGGAGGACGTTGAAAAGTCATCGGAGGGCTGCCGGACCCCTCCCATGCTCTTTTTAGTTTTCCTCGCTCCAAAAAGATTCAATCAAAATTTTGAAATAGACATCTGTAGCTCCCCACAGCTTTGGAGAAGGATGCCAAACATAATAAAACACCCTGTGTGTGAGCTAATTGTCAGTAGGACAAATCATCAATATATACGGAACGGCAGAGGGTATTAAGTTGAAAATTTCAGGGGGTTATGAAGAGCTATCCAAGGGTAACTAGTCCCTCTCGTTCTTTTTATATACTCCCTTCCTTCATCAATGATCAAGATTTAGAAAATAATTTTTTTCAACAGTCAAAAGGTCTGGTAGTTATGCATCCGGAGCTGCAATGTCTTCTACGGCACCCAAAGCAAGAATTGTAAATGATACATTTTACCCTTCTTTACACGCGAAGTTTATCATTGGGAATGGGGAATTTTGGGTCTTTAGTATGTTCGAAAACGCAAATGGTATCAAGGCCAAATTTTGGAAAATGGTTAGGGGTATGTTAAGCTAAATAAAAAGAAACTATTTGCATTCTGAACACATTTCCCTTCACGATTACAAATAATCAAAATAAATTTCTATGTTAAAATTTGCTCTAAGTCATCAAGTAATAAGCGAAGCAATAAGTAGATCAGGTCTTGCCTATTTGCTGTTTATATTTCTTGATGAGAAAATGATTAACCTTTTATTATTCGGCTTTTGATTTCAATAAAAGATGTAAGTCATTACTGCTTATTATTTTACTTTCCGTGATCGCGTGCAAGTTATGATTAATCACAAACACCGTCATAAGCCCAACCTCTTTTTGTCATTAATGACAATCAGTTGACGTGGGAAGCACCCTTTGAAAGAGCTATGTGAGTAATCTGAATGAATTGGATAGGGAAGGAACCATTTTTCTTGGAATTAGTTCTTGGTGATGCTATTTTTCATCAATTTCCTGGGCTACGGGGCTTGCAAACCTACTGAAGTTTGCATAAGAATAACAATGGTATTTTTGATGGAAATGTTTAAGAAAAAATTTCAGCTTTCTTTCTATTGAAAAAAAAATGCCGGTCTATAAAAAATGCTGTGCACATTGAATCCAGGCACTAAGTTTTTAACTTAGTTGTAATGCATCAATCACTAGGTAGAAAAACCAATATTTTGGTTTTCATTTCTTACTCATGCAAAGCTGACAGACTTTGTGTGAAAAATAGAGAATTTGTTTTGCTAACATTTTAAGTCAGATAGATCAAAACAACTTCTACCAAACTTCTCAGCATTAAAAGCTGAAATTGTTCTATTCTCGCAAATTTTTTTATATGAGGTGCAACTGACGAAATGGATTCCAAAGTTACTTCGTAGTTTCATGCAAATTTTTTTTATGCTTTCATAGCCTTCATTGCTGCAGAAGCAATTTGGAGTTATGATTTACGAGTTAAATTCCAGGATTTGTGACTCCTGCCACTCAGTTATCGTTTTATATATATTTGAAGAAACATACACATTCTATATTAGTATGTGATAGCTGATTCCAATGGTGTACTTTTGACTTTGATCTTATACCATTTTCGAGGAGTTTCAGGCTCTTCTTCAAAACCAACGTAAATTTGTTTTTACAATACCATTCCTGATTCATTGTCAGATGACAATTTTCTCCAGTCCTGTGGTGGCACAGTGGGTTTGACCTTAGCTTGGTAATACGGAACCCAAAAATCGAATCGTGCTGTAGCAATGCACTGCAAAATCGTTCTTCAAAAGCGTCGTTAAATCTGATTACTTAGTATATGATAGAATTGGACGATTACACACAAATTAATTTTGTTAACGTGGAAAGGCTTTTTTTCTTTATTTTTTCTTTTTAACTCACGCAGTCACGGCTAATGCTGTGAATTATCTGCTATTAGCGTACGTTTTTTGGCTTTTTGTTCTGTTGATTAACTGTCTATAGAAAATTAGATAAATAATGGAGGGGCACTGACAGTAACACACAGAATAAGCTGTTCATTAAATTTCTGTCTGAGACAGTATATATAATTTTATATAATTATATATTTACCTATTACAAGAATGATTGTCCAATGGGCTCTCACTAATCATGGGTACCCAATGGCTCATGCTCAGAACCCTGCCTCCCCACCAATCCTAAGGTTTCTTGAATTTTTTGGCACTTCTTATTCACATTGTTAAATATTTTTTTTAGCAATAAGACACCCTCCGAAAAGAATCCTGCTAACGTGCCTCCCTGCCATCTTCAAAAGTGAAGGTTGGAGCTCTAAAATGAAAATACCTGTCAAACTTGAAGTCAATAACAGTATTGCAGAAGGTCAGATATAAAAACTATAGGTTTATTCTAAGCTATTCTATAAAACATATTCAAAAAAGTGGATGTAAAGGGAAACAAGCATAGACGAGCCTCCTTCCTTGCAAGACTGCCTTACAAAGTCTTCCACACCTAAGCATTAGACCAAAATTTCTTGTTTACTTCGTTGTGACAACACAAAGCCCCGAAAGATTCAAAATTATTGCAGAAAATCTTTACTATAGGTAAAAACTTTTGATCAGTTTTATATAATTTTCTGTAACTTACTTTTAATGCATGCAAATAACAATTTTCTGCAAGATGTTATTTGGGTATCAGGTATCCAAGACGTACGGAGGGGGACTTTGGGACCTGCCCCTTGAAATCTTAAATTTTCTTAATTTTTTTGGGCACTTCTTATTCCGATTACCAAAAATAAAGTGTTTTTTTTTATTCCTCATCCTTCTCGAATTTTGTTTCAATTATGGGGTCCTCCCAAAAAAATCGGTGCGGACATACCTGATCCTGGGTATTTTGTTACAAGCTTTAATTTAAGAATATAATATTTATGTATATCACTTCCAAAATGCATATCTAGGCAGGTGTACGGATTATTGCTTATTCTACCATGTTTATCTCTTAATTTGCGTGGAATTTATCGGATTTCCTCCCCCTAACTGTGTAACCGTTTGTTTAATGTCATTTGAAAATGTTGCCTGAGACTTTTAACAAAAATGAATAAAAAACGTCATTTGTTAATGAGAAAAAGTCAGTCAAAAACTGGGTTTTTCCTTGAAAAATGTTTTTAAAGTGAGGTGGTCACGCCATTAGTAAAATGTTTTGCTGTCTTGAAACGATGTTACATTGTCAATTTCGATGAAAGGCAAAATTTTTTCCCTGACAGAGTATACATGATAGATTGTTGGATTTCGAACGACTGCCGTAAATTATCGACTCATTAGCATTTGGAAATGATCTTCAGATTCAATGGAGCCTTTGTTGACAGGCCGGATAGAAGAGCAAGAAGTGGAAACTTCTTATATTTGTTGTTATTTCATCATTTATGTCCTGTTTCTAAATTTACATTCGGTGAGTTTCAAATGTTTTCAGATGATAATGATTGTAAATGAAGGTGGAAGCATTGGTTGTGTTAATGATGATGATCAAGGTGAGGATAACGATGCCGACCTTGATGGTGAAGGCAGGGGTGATATTTCAAACTTATTTTTGAATGATCACTACAGTCTCTGCTGACCAGCAAGAGCTCACAATATTTAATATTTGTAACGATTGCATCATTTACGCCGCATGCCTAAAATTAATTTACGTACTTATCGGTCATATAATAAACACTATAAAATTTCGACACAAGAAACTGGTCAAGTAACTTCTTTACACTCTCGATTATTTGGATGGCAAAGATCAGATGGAACCGGTTAGTTTGAATTGACTAGTCATAGAATATAGTGTCTCACCGTGGATGTTCAAGTTAAGATTTGGGATTTGCCAGGGACCGAAGAACAGGCAATTATATTCCTCCATGATAATATTTCTGCGTTCTGGGTACATAATTCTAAGCTGTAATTTCACAGTGTTCCCGATAAAGTATTATATTTTCATCATATTTAGTTTTATTTCATTAGCTTCAACAAAAGTTCACTTTAAGAGTGTTTATTGTATAACCAATAAGTACTTTAGTTTAAGTCAGTTTCGTATGTTGTCAGAATATTCAAAAATAATTATAAGAAAATCGTGCCTTTCCATTTGTTTCCCAGATATTTCGCCTTTCACTTTACCTAATTTTGATGTTAGCTTTTTTTCTGATTTCCCATTAAAACGGTTGGTGGTGTGCAACTTCTTCTTTTTCTTGGGCTACCAGGTCGTGATTTTGGCTCTGTTTTAGTCACTGCCTCTTACCTCATTAGACATGTTTTAATACCTGTTCTCAGCATAGGGATAAAAGCGGATATTGCAAGCAGTCCACGATATTCCTCTTTCGTCCACATGAAACTTTCCTTTGCTTTTGAGGGTTTCTATTCCCCACACTACGGCTGCCATCTTTAAAGATTATTTTTACCTTTGAAAAGTATTACTCAAGTCCCGACGATATCTTATGATATTTTTCTACGTGCGAAAAATTATGGGTCAATTGTGATGGGTCTTATTCCCCCTAGCTTCTTTTATGAGACCCCTGACCTCGTCCGTCACCAAAATACTGTAGTTCAGAGGTATCATGCCAAAGAAAGATTTTGGCAGCGAAAGCAAGAGTAGGAGAGTGCAAAAACTTACCAACAAGCAGAAAATAGATTTTATCATCTATTTTTTAATGGGAGCCATTTTGTGAGCCCACAACTCTGCCAAATGTACCTAGCAGGGTTGTCGTTCTGTTAATAATTGATGCGTCAACTTCTGACCTCGGTAGAGGATACCCAAGACCTACTTTGAATCTTTCCCGAGATTTAGGTCTGATGCTAGAGCATTTTTCTCAACAACAAATACTATATGCGGAAGGAATGTTTTGGACGAGTGTTGGGGAATGAATGCTGGTTAAAGGAGCGAATGGCTGAGAGGAATGGATATGCTATTAAACAGTTGTGTAAGTTTCTTCGTTTAGTGACTAAGCATAGGGAATCATGTTTGAAGAGTTAGCTTGGTAAGAGTTTATTTACGGGTGTTTCTGAATTCATAAAGTGTTTGCAAGTTTGTTTGCTTGTTTAAGTTGTTGTAATTAGGTGTTTGTTTAAAGTTGTATGTGTTTTGCTATGGCCTGCAGGCTTTTTGCAAATAAATATTATCTTGTCTTATGTAAACAATAGGCAAATTGCATAAACTACAGCCCTTTTTATCCGAGAGGCAAATGTCATCCTAGATTCATAGTTATTGCACCTTCAACTATGCTGAATAAATTTGCTCTCTCAAAATCTGTATTGGATATTTTTGGGGAAAAATCGGTGTTGAGTGGGGGGGGGGGGGTGGATGTTCGTTGTCCTTCAACCTTTTTTATTCAAAAAGAGCACAAGAACTTTTATTTTTCGTTCGAAAGAGGCATAGTTATTGGACCTTTCAACTATGACGAACCAACTGGTTCTTTCAAAATTTGTATTTGATATTTTTGGGAAGAAAGAGGATTAGGGGTAGGGTTGGTTCCCCTGCAATTTTTTGTTCAATTAAAAAGTGCCCAAGAACTTTTAATTTTCCTTCGAATGATTCCTCCTCCGATCATATAGGACCAGTGCTTAGATACGATCACCACGAAGAATAATGAAGAAAAAAAAAACAACAAATAAACAAGCATCGATGATATTTCTTCTGGCAAAAAATACAAAATTCTATATTCTTGTTGATAGGAGCTTGATACCTCTATAGTAGTATTCTCTGATATGCTAAATCTGATGATTTTCATTAATAACAATTGATCTTTTAGGAGTGCTCCCCATTTTACGAAAATGGGTAAATTTTCTCAGGCCCGTAGCTTTTTATGGGTAACAGTAAACTTAATGAATTTTATATATTGGGAATCAGTATAAAAAGTCAATTCCTTTGGTGGATTCATATTTATGAAAATTTTGTTTTTAGAGTATTGGTTACCATTGTGCTGAGTAGCTTCTTATTTACAGTTGTTTACCAAGAACCGTTTGATTACTTGCCTAGTGTATGCTATAAGCTCTCATGAGTATTGAAACAGGATGACAGTTCTAATTTCAGTCCTGCCTGAAGTCTAGTAAGCACGATGAATTTGGATGATTTGAATGTAACCAATAGCATAAAACCAGTAGACGAGATTAGGGGTCTTAAACTTAAATACGAATGTGTTACCATCTATGAGATATTTCTAGTTATACTTGTCCCATATCATAATTGTGCATGTCGTAAATCAGAAAGAAATGTAGCTATTAAACTTGTCCACAAAAGTTCAATTTAATTTAATGCTAGAATCTAACTTTTGAGCCAATTTTCACCAGGAACACTGTTAGGCAAAGCTCAACCTTAGTCCAATAATAGCAGATCTACATTGGTTCGTCTATGCCATAGGCAAGTGGGCTAGGTGGAAGCAAAAGCTTCAAGAACCAGAATCTGCTAAGACAATTTCTGCTGTTTAGTGTCTTCAAGACAACCCAAAAATCATGTTCATAACCTGGTATCAAAACCCAGTATCTTTTCTTCCCTTTCCTTAAGAGATACTTCAGTTCCTTAGACGAACCTAGCGTTGGCTACCGTCGGATTCTGTGGAGATTTCATGTTCAAGTAGGCATAAATCTATGCCTACTAATAATGAGAAATTATTTGTTCATCATTTATGTGACTATCAGGCTCAATTCTTTCCACATTTATCCCAGAATAAAAAAAAAAAAGAAAATATGAAAGTCATAGACTATTTCACCTCAGTAAGTCCGTCAAACCAATCATAGATTGAATGCCAACACCTTTCTTAGAAAATAATAAAAATCACCGAATTACAGAAAACCACCAAAATAATCACTTAGAGAGTAAAAACTCACCAAATTTGATGGTATATCACCAACGGTAGCAACCCAAGTGTTAGGGCAAATGCTTTGAGCCAAAAGGAAATATGGATCCATTTTCAGAGATGTATGCTACTCAAAAACCCCGTCTACCTTCAGCAAAAATATTAGTGAAGGAGCTTTTTTATTAGAAAAAAATCTATTATCCACAAGAGACGTTACAATTGGCTCTTAGAGTCCAGGCACTAACAACATTTGAAGTTTCGAACAACTATGGCTCCCCAAATGATGAAACTTTTCAGCCTACTGGCGTCTGAACCGCAAGGATTGGCAGTGCAATATTTTTTTTTTATTAGATTTTGAGGAAAAAGTCTGCTTGACTTTGGTACCTACTTATCAATTATGAAATGAATATAAACACTTTGACAGTGCTACTGCCACCTAGCTTAGTCAAAATCAATGGAAGTCCTGAAACTGTGAAGAAAATGAATCAGATGAAGTCTCATCTACTGAATTTAGAAGCATTGCTGTAAAGCAACTCTCTGCTAAAATGGACTAGCGCTTGAATCAGTACAAAAACAAGGAAGTCCGGACTCGTTACGAAAGCGAGCCAAGTTCTGACTCGGTACAAATGAAACTAACTCTTCCCTGGAATTTCCCAATGCATACTCAAATTGTGTAGCTTGTCTCATATGCGTTTTAAGAACCAAATGTAGCTTTGTTCTTATTTGCTTGAATAAACAAAATGCATCACCGTATCCTATATTTTTCAGTAAAATGGAGCAACAGTTTCAGAACCTTAACTGTCAACAGCTAGAGCAGCTGTTTTTTTTTTTTTTTTTTTTTTTTTTTTTTTTTTTTTTTTTTTTTTTTTTTTTTTTACTTGCGCACGAGTAGAGACAGAATTAATCAGAACAAAGCTGTGCACGCTATTCTTCCGCCCAAATCTATTCGAAGCTTAACTCTTTGTTAAAAATTTTTGGATTTCATCAACCAAAATTTGTATTAGCGATAATCAAACCGTAGATAATGATTGATAGATTAAGAAATCTGGCTATTGATCTTGGTATACCTATAAAAAATAGACCTCCCAATAAATCAGTAGGTATTGGAATACTGGGTGAAATTTAGACTTGGGACTCTGAAAGTTAAGAATCAATACGGATCATTCTATTCATAATCAAACAGAACTTTCCATCTAATAGACTCAATAATAAATGAACTTGACAAATGAACCGAATGGAAATTTTGATTTTAAACGTGAAGTCTTTTCTTAGTCTTTTTCCTTTGCGACAAAATAAGCTAATAAATTGAGAATCAAATTGATTTTTTAACCATATAAAAGAAAAATTCCGTCTGGTAGAACAGTGGCAGTTATTGTTTTGCAGTCCACCCATATGTCAGAGTCAGCAGAACATGAGAATTATGTTCTCCAAATCAGACGTAAAAGGTACAACCGCCGCCAAAACTACAAGAAAGAAAAGCAAAAGGAAGGAAACTGTAAAAAAAAAAAAAGCAAATCAGGGACATAAAAAAGTTTTTTTTAAAGAAAGCACTATGAAAATCAATTTCATTAACCAAAAAATGAGACAATAGTAAAACATTACCATCTTGTTTTACATTCTGGGAAGTTTTGATACTGATAGACTCCAAGATGAAAGTTCGAGAGGAACTTTCCGCGAACAATTGGATATGAAACTATAGAGTTTAAGAGTTTGACAACGTAGAAGATGGACAGATGAAAATAGTGGCGAAGTAGCATAAAATATGCTAGAGAGGAAAAATACCAATGCAGCTCCGAATTTTTGTGAAAATGGTCTAAGCTTGGTAGAGGAGACAAAAGGTTGGTACAAGAAGTTTCAGAGTGGTAGATAATACGAAAATAAGAGGACAGTAGAAAAGACATGAAACTATGAATTAAGAGGGTTTGAAATCGAGATCATTGATAGAAATCGATAGAATTACTATGGATTTGCAAGATGTAGCAAGACGATATAATGGTAAAATATTGTTGTGAAAAGTTAAGAAAGTAAGAGGAAGTTGTTCGTCTGGACGTGTTTCAGTGAAAGATAGGAATGGAGCGTTAATTAATGATAAGAAAAATTGTTTATTAGAAATAGGTAGAACATTTTGAGAATGTGTAAAATCATTATTGAGTTGCAAGAAATAACATAGAAAAGATTGAAAAAACTTTGAACAATGTCGAAATGAAGGAAAATTAATTTTTTGAGGCAGGTGGGGAGGCATTTCACCCTTCCTTTTTGATTTTTTGTACCCTAGATTTTGAAAAATAATTTTTTCGGGGGTATTTTCATTTAAAGATACTTTTCTTTTTTTTATATACATTAGGAAAATTGAAAATAAAAATTACCGTCCCTATATTTTGAAAGATTTATTTTCCCCCTCCCTACATTTTAGTGCCGTCCTAGCCTGGTCGGTTGGTGCGCTGGATTTGGGATCCTTTGTCTGAAAGGACGCGGGTTCGAATCCCAGTGTACCCAATTGTTCAGTTTGGGACGGGAGTCAGTGGCGTGACTCTATAAGCTTAGCCAGAGTCGACCCAGCTTTAAATGGGTACCTGGAGAAATCTGGGGAAGGTAAACAGGAAGGGTGTGCGAAAGCACAGGATGGTTGGCCCCCAGCCCCCCATTGCACTTCCTGGCTGAAGGGCCAAGAAACGGAGATCAGCACCGCCGGTAGGGACTGTAAAGTCTAATGCCGTATCCTTTACCTTTACCTTTACCTTACATTTTAGTGAATCCACGCCACTAAAAAGGACTGTATCCCATCTATATTTATATGAATTATTTTCATGGATTTTGTCTGGAGGAATACGGCCCAAGCTATGGGAGAACAAGGAATCAACTGCGGACGTAGAACTCTCCTAGATTAATTTATACAGGCTATTTGAGTTTCCTAGTTAAAAATGTTAGCAAAATGAATAGATTTCTCGAATGTTAAGGAGACTAGGTCACCTAGACTAGAAATAAATTAGGGTCCCCCTGAATAACATTTGTTGGAATGTTCAACTCTTTTGATTAAAATGGCTGTCTTGAAATTTGTGACTATGATTCGTTGGGCTGCAGCCACAAAGAGCTTTGGGCCACTCTAAAAAGAGAGCAAGGACTGTTGAAGTGGTGCCAGATTACCCTTGGATTGATTATATTCCTTCAAAAGGGCACTAGAAGCCAGAATCCACAATCAAATGAATCCTCTCCGAATATTTTACAACCATACCTTCTATCTGATGACCCATTTTTAAAAATCTAGAAAATATTGGTTGGGGGGGGGGACTTCTTTCCAGACATCAAGGCTGCACTGGTGATATTAGGTGTATCACCTAGTGATGAATTAAAAAGACGCTTAATCAACATTTTCTGTTTCGAATCAATTATTGTGGATATTTTTGAAGACCACACTTCCTTTCCACGAGGTACAAATAGCTGTTCAAAATGGGCACTCCTTTTATTTGACAGTGAAACAACGAAATTTTTTTTTGGATATTTCGATCACATATACAGTGGCCGTCGTCAGCAGATAAGCTGTATCTACTTTATTTTTTCAGTTTATCTGCTGATGATTGCCACTGTATATGTGACCAAGATATTCATTTTTTTTGTTCTATCAAATAAAAGGATTTGTCCCTATTAAGCTGTTATTTGTACGTCAAGTGATTATTATGTTTAGCATAAATAAGTCAACTTGGAGTAAGTTCGGCACCATGGTTTCATGTATATTTTCTACATCTGAACGTATTATTGCGCTGCGTGTCTTCAAGCAATGGTGAAATTTCTGCCCAAATTAGTTTCATAGCCTTGCGTTTTTTTTTATCTACCTACATAAGAATCATAAACAAACAAAATTAGCTGTGTAGAGAATCAAAGAAATGGAGCCGAGAATACAGGAATTGTCACCAAATTTCAAGAAATCTGACTGAGAATTCGAAAAATGAAGCCTATATTAAACCTATCAAAAATCTTAATATTTTGACAATTTTAACGTTTTCTGTATAATTTTACCAATTTTTAAGGTTCAAAAAATTTGCTTGAGTAGAAATAAAAACTGTATAAAAATAACGGAATTAAACGTGCTTGAGAATTTTTTAAGCTGACTTGGTGTCTTTTAGGAAAAAACTACTCCCCCTCTCCTAGCAAAACACACTGAAATATGGTGTTCAGTTTACGCCACCATTTTCCAGTTTTGAAGAATTGTCCATGGACAAAGAATGGAGAACGGGTTTCTTTCTCCCCACTTTCATAAAGAGATGTTCATAAGTTAATACTTCGAAGTTAAATAACCAATAATCGTGGGAATGGAAAGGGAACCAATAGGAACTGATCCGCATGATGATACTGAACTTAAGTGTGATTAAATATAAAAAAAAGCAAGTTTTCTGAAATGAAAGTAAGGAGCGACATTAAAACTTAAAACGAACAGAAATTACTCCGTATATGAAAGGGGCTTTTCCTCCTCGACAACCCGCTCTTTACGCTAAAGTTTTTTATTGTTTTAAAAAGTAGAGTTGCAAGAAATAATCAAACTTTAGCGCAAAGAGCGGGTTGTCGAGGAGGAACAGCCCCCCCCCCCCCCCCCAGGGACTGTGGGGCGTAAGTCATCCCCAAAGACAGAGTTATTATGGTTTTCGACTATGCGGAACAAAATGGCTATCTCAAAATTTTGATCCGTTGACTTTGGTAAAAACTGAGCGTGGGAGGGGGCGTAGATGCCCTCCAATTTTTTGGCCACTTAAAAAGGGAACTAGAACTTTTCATTTCCGTTAGAATGAGCCCTCTTGCAACACTCTAGGATCACTTAGTCGATACGATGACCCCTGGGGAAAAAAAAAACAAAAAAAAAAACAAACAAACAAATAAACATGCACCCGTGATTTGTCTTCTGACAAAAAATACGGAATTCCACATTTTTGTAGATTGGACCTTGAAATTTTTTCTATAGGGTTCTCTGATACGCTGAATGCGATGGTGTGATTTTCGTTAAGATCCTATTACTTTTAGGGGGTGTTACCCCCTATTTTCCAAAATAAGGCAAATTTTCTCAGGCTCGTAACTTTTGATGACAAAGACTAAATTTGATGAAACTTATATATTTAAAATCAGCATAAAAATCTGATTCTTTTGATATATCTCCTAGCATCGAAATTCCGTTTTTTAGAGTTTCGTTTACTATTGAGCCGGGTCGCTCCTTACTACAGTTCGTTACCACGAACTGTTTGATCAATGAAAAAGATATGTTCCATTAGGATTTTTCCCAAAATCCTAGGGGGAAAGGAATTAGAAACCACTCAAAAAATACATAAAATATAAATAATATAAAAATTATTTTCGTTTTAGGGGGAATAAGTCAAAACGAGTATTTCTGGGTGGCGTGTTTCTAATGAAAACCTCGACTCCAAAGTTGTTCTTTTCGGTCCGAAAAACTGGAATTTTGGGTCCACAAATTATTCTGGATGGCTAAAGTAGATGTCTTTGCGTGAGTTTCTGTGCATTCTTGGCTTCTTTTCGTCCAGTTTTGACTCATAAGTAATGCCATATGCTTATCTGAATAACACCTCAGAGTAAGCTAATTAGTACATAAAAAACAGTCGGAATTTATTCCACAAATCAAATTTTTCAATTGAGCATGAGCATAGCAAAAATTAAGATTTCAAATTAAAGCAAATTATGGAAATTGCCTATAAAAACAATGTCTCTGTCTGAATTTACTGTTACATTTCGAGGCAATCTTATTTCACCGGTGCAAATGTCAAAAAGACCTGACATCATGTTCAACTCCTTTTTTTTACAGGATTGCATGTGAATGACATTTTTAGTCATTTGTGCTTAGACATTTAACTGATGGTAAAGGAATGTTTTGTATTCTATCACTTTTGGAAAATTAAATCAATACGAAGAGACATTCACACGCAATAGACTGTTTTAATTAAACTAAAAAAGACGGATTCCACGCAGAAATCTTTTTATGAAGATAATTATGAAGATTGAAAGCTCAATGAAGCTCTAAAAGTATTTAGACTAATCACCAAATTAAATGGAATTTATCATCAAGCTCAAAGGTAAAACTACTATGCGCGAACACTGATACGGCATCCTAAAATATATGAATTTTACAGATACAATATTTTCTAGAACTTAGCTCTGTCCCCCAAGCAGCAATTTGGGGATGAAACTGTGACTCTGATTCTCTGAGTGTAGACACCAAGGAGTGGACCATTTTATGGGTTAAGCACGCAAGTAAAGTTGCTATGGACGTCTCAAAGGTCTTCTGAAGCCCAGCTCAGATGCAGAGTCACTGTACTTTCTCTTAAAGACTGATTGTACTTTAAGACGTTATATTGTTTTTAAAAATTAGTTCCGGATGCTGATATTTAAATAAGTACTTGGAAGAAATAGTAAACTGCTTGTATTTTCAGTTTGGTTCCATTGCTCCCTGCTAGCCGGGCCCAAAGAGTGTGGGAAACTATTAGTGTGGATGCTGGTGCTTGCGTTGAAAGCGAAAATTAGTGATGCAATCTAGCGTTTAGCGAAACTATTTGAATCTAAAATGCTGCACACCTTTCTTGTCTTACACCTAAGAAAATCAAGAGAGCAAAGAAAGCAGAATTTGCCCCTAATAGGCCTACCAGCTTCATGTTAATTTGCCAATTTAACTTGCCAATGATTCAACCTGCCAAATATAATTTAGGTCTATTTTTGAAGACTGGATTTTTACTTTAAATAACTCCTGAAAAGAAAATACGGATAGATTATAACTAATAGAGAAGTTTCAGCTTTAATACTTTAGCCTTGCAGATTAATTTTGTTATATATGCAATTTTTGTTGAAATTTTATGGTTTTTAATAAAACTTACCGAGCGCTGCATTATCAGTGTTACTAGTAATTTCAATCCCCGTCTTCCTGTTTCAAATTGTTGAAGATCCAGTCCATACAACTTTCCCATTCTTTTTGGTTGGGTCCTTCAAATAATTAATATGATTTCAGTTGTGAAAGTTTCAAGTACTTTAGACAATAAATATTTTTCAGCAATGGACTTGTATTCCACTTTTTTGGGATTTCTTTGAGCAGAAAACATGTTTAATACCCAAACAGTGTGTACAAGCTTCCCTAATATAAGCGCAGATTGTCGAGCCACCACTGTAGTCTAGCTTACAAAAGAGGTAATATGAGCCTTAGCATTTGAAATCTAGTGAGGTCAATAATTTTAACTGCTGCTGCATATCGCATCTACATCATGACAGACACATTCTGACTCTTGGAACTGGACTTATTAGGAGTTTCGGAAACTTGTATCCCAGGGGTGGGAAACATGAGAATTAGGTGATATAGAATTTTGTTTATTCAGGCAGAAAGTAGGGCTTAGGATGAATAAGGAAGCTGTCAAGTCTTGTTTAGGCTGAGAAGTTATTAATGATAGGATACAAGTGGCTAATTTTATGACTAAAATGTGGAGGGTATCGTCATAGTAGTATATGCCCGTGTAGAACCGACTAATGGAGACAGTAGTGACTAAGAAAAATTTTATTTGCTGCAAAAAACAAATAGACAGGGTAGACGATTTTAAGGCCCAGATTGATATAAATAGGGATAGATGGTATCCAACCCTGGTAAATTTGGTGTAGTATATGCTGTATACGAAGGTAGAGAAAACAACTAAGTTAAAAAAACACTTATAACCCCCATGAGAGACATATGTATTTTTGAAAAAAATACATATGTGATTTACAAATGCATCTGTCAAAAAAATACGCAGAATTGTGAGATAAATGGTAAAATCGTGACGTTGATGAAGAGGGAAAGGGGAGGAAAAGGTTAGCCCTTAGGCCTTCCCTCTTAGGTTCCTATTGTACAGTACATAAAATAAAAATCTAGCTAATGGAGGAAGGTTGAAATCCGCGGATTAAGCTGACGCTTCTTTATGGTATGTCTCTTCAAAATTCATCAAAGCAGGGCTATATTGTGAACTGACATTTCCATCTATACTTTTTCTGTGATCTTATGCCTCTGAGGCTTCGACAAACAACAAACAAATGATTCTTAATATCAGTAATACTTCAATATCTTAGAAAAGTTGTAAGAAAACATACCAGGGAATTCGAACGACCAGAAATGACATAAGGCTTATTTTGCGAAATATAAGAAAGGATGAAATTCCACACACATTTATAATTAGCTTTAAACTAAATTTACATTTTTCCGGGACCTCATGTCAACTTCAGCCTTCTTTCCAGGTTTCTTATTTTCGTGACAGTAATTCCTAAACATCGACCCAGAGGCAAGAAACATCTTAATGATTCTTTCAAGAAAATTCGCTTTCCATTCCACTGGTTGGTTTCCTGAATCTATTACTGATTGAATAGTTATTTCCGAATCACGAACTATTTTTACCAGATCTTTTCAAATGGCTGTTGGAGATTTCTGTGAGCTCCTCGATGTCTGATTTTGCGACAGATAATCTTCTCATAAAATAAGTAAAAACCAGTACTCTGAAGGATGTCAAATTTTTCCATTCAAAATTTTTTTCTGAAAGTTTGTCTAAAGCAGGAGGTATAGTAAACATAGAAGAAAAAAAACGCTATTGTCACAGCAAATACAGTATTATGACATATGCTATTTATCTCTTCTTATGAATTCAAATAATTGTTTGATTAAGTAATATGTATTGGGTTCATCAAATAAAGGCTGAAAAAAGCGTTTTCTTCAAATTTATAATTGACTGAACATAGCAGAAAGAAAAGAAAACGTATTTGTTTAACTGAGGTAATTGATTTCGTCAATTCTAATATCTTTTAATGTTTGAAAATGACTTTTATTGTACCAGAGTTAAGAATATTAGTGAACTAGAAACTTAATACAAACCTAATCTAAATTTACGTTTGATTTAGGCTTAAACTTGAACTAGATCTAGATCCCGCATCAATCACTGGTAAGCTTCTAGGACATGAATCTTGTTAGGACAGCCCTGTGTTTTTTTTCTTTGTTACTGATAAAACGCAATAATTGTAAACCCTTCGAAACTTTCCATATATTAGGTCTTAAGTAGAAATTTCTCTTCAGAAAAATAATGACGTTTGTTTGTTCAAATGTATATCAGAAACTAATAGTACCTCCATCAACCAGCAAATTGTGGAAGCCATTGTCGAAGATTATCAAAGATAATTGTCAAAGATGGTTTAATTGCCCATTGTTCTTCTTCCTTTTATATAATCATAAAATTAGTTATATAAAACCAAAAACTTCCTCCTTTTGGCGTAGGTATTTTTGGTGCTTCTTTCCAGATTTTATTTAATTAATCTTTCTTTTTGATCTAAAGTAGAGTGTTGAGATCTCGTTCAAATATTCAAATGAAACACGGCAAGTTTTTGGGTTCGCCTAGAAGACATGGTCAGTAGGCTATATTTTATTTTGTAAAGGAAGAAAGCCAAATTTTGTAGTCTTATTTTAAATGCATTAAGGATGCAACTAATGCAGATGCAGAGCTTTCTGGACTGTTTGATCAGTTTGGAAATAATAGAACCATACACCAGGCTCTCTATTTCCTCAAAGTAGTAGCCAAGTTCTTGAATCGATTCCTATATCAATAATAAGAGATTTCTCTGGCAAATAAATTCTTTTCTTTCAAATTAGTTGCCTTCATAAGCCATTTATGAAGTATAAATGGTATAACCTCATACCAGGTTTATACCTTATTTGGTTTAAGGGCCTTGAACTTCTGAACGTTTTAAACCTGAAGACACTAAAGGAACGACTAGTAATTCACAAGACTGGAAGATAAGACTGGCAATTTATTCAAAGGAAAAATCTCCCGGCTCTCTTTATGTCATGGAACCAATGGAAGCTCCCGTGTAAGAATTCCTTTTCTCCACCATATATTGACTTTATTTTACTGATTCGCCTAAAAAATTGGGGAAAAGTACCTCCCTCCTTCATACATGACTCTCTTTACCTGCCGACGCACGAAATCAATAAACCAGGACATGTGTGTGAGACTAGGACTTGTCTGACGCATTTGGTAAAAATAAAGATTGCGATGAAGAGGGGGGAGTAGCAACATGGAGATGTCACCGATGGAGGGTCTTCTGTAGGTTTTTGTTAAAGTAGAAAGATAATGATAAGGCAAAGGAGGAAAAAAAATCAACCCACAAACAAATTAGTCGTTAAAGCTCATTAAAAATCAAGTAAAATGCAATTTTTCAGTAGCATGTGGCGTATATATATATATATATATATATATATATATATATATATATATATATATATATATATATATATATATATATATATATATATATATATATATATCCGAAATGAGCAACAAAAGAATTTGTAACATTGAGTTACCTCTTTCTTTGTGTATTTTTTTTTAATCGCAGGCCTATTTTATTATAGTCAAGATGATTGTAAAAGGAGTAGGTCTGACTACTACCCACCAAATATGAAGCTGATGGACTATGCATTTCTAATCTTTTCAAGAAGTTTGTGGCAACGAACTGCAAGTAAGGAGCTAAGCGTCTCAATAGTAACTGAAACTCTAAAAAACAGAGCCTTTTCAGCAATAGATATATCAAAAGAATCAACTGGCTGTACTGATTTCAATATATAAGTTTCAGTCAGTTTAGTCTAGCCTATCAAAAGCTACAAGCCTGAGAATATTTGCCCGATTTTTAAAAAAAGGTGGAAACGCCCCCTAAAATTCATAGAATCCTAATAAAATCACATCTTTAGATTCAGCTTATCAGAGAACTCTTTTGTAGAGGATTTAAACTCCTATTTCCAAACGTGTGGAATTCTGCATTTTTTGGTAGAAGAAAGGTGATGGATGAGTGTTTATTTCTTTGTTTGTTTTTTTTTCTCAGGAATTACCGTATCGACCCAATAGCCCTAGAATATCGAGAGAGGGCTCATTTGAACTGAAATAAAAAAAACTCTAGTGCCCTTTTTAAGTGAATAAAAACATTGGAGGGGAACTAAGCCACCTCCAATCTACCTTTTTCTCAAAACTGTCTGATAAAAACTTTAAAATAGCTATATTTCTCAACATAATTGAAAAGCCAAATAACTATGTCTTTAGGGATAACATGACTCCCAGAGCTCCTGGAGAAGGTTTTTAAGTTATAGAATTTGCCTGTTGTTTTCGTGTTGTATTTGTTATTCAGAATGCATACATTTTGCACTGGGGGAATTTGCCTGAATTCCTCTATGAAATTCTTCTTTGGCCTTGTTTTCTTTTTGCCGAATCATTTTTACGCGTGAAGATGTTAAGGATAATTGTCCGGGCTAAATTTTTACCAGGGTTGAATTGTCTGGAGAATGTATCTATGGGAAGGAGGGATATTTGCGTGGAGGGGGAGCCTGATTTCCTGGCATTATTTTTGAGATATTTGAGATTTGTAATTTATTTAAAAAAAGAAAACGAATCCTATTCGCCTTTCCTGCCAAGAAAGGCAATAAACTTGAAGGGCAAGCCTGATTATTACCATGAGCTAATAAAAACCATATTGATACCAAGCTACTCAACACACAAGAAACTCAACTGACGAAAGAAGAAAGGAAAAAAGAGAAAGAGGAAAATACAAGAAGAAGATGGAAAAAAATTAATAGCAAAGAAAATCAGGGAAATACCTTGAATAGAATGATAATTTGGAGCGGGCTTCACGTCAAATTCACTCACGAAACAAAACAAACTTCTTTGTCCGTGACTTGAAAGCAGGACGACTAGGCGCATTTTTCGCACACTTGAGTAATATATTCCAAGCATGGCGAATCACAAAATATGCCCAAATGGCTTAAACTCATGAGCTAATTTATTAACGTTTCTTGTCTTATGATAATAACGGTCTCTACTAAAAGTAAAAAGATTTTCAAAAGCAAGGGTGAGCAGCTGATTCAAATATTCATTCGAGATAAGCACGACTTGGTAAAAAAAAAAAAAAACGATCAGAAATAAAATATAAAAAACAAGTTTTTCAACTGAAAGTTAGGGCCAATATTAAAACTTAAAACGAACAGGAAGTAATTACATTTATGAGGGGGGAATACTCCCTTCTCAGCCCCTCGCTCTTTATGCTAAAGTTTGAATTTTGTCCCTTTTTTTTAGAACGACTCCTGAATCCCAAGGCTCGTTTAACTAGAATTTTTAAAAGTACTGAAACACTTCATCGTTTAGAGCGAAGCGTTGAGCAGGGGGTAAACCCTTCATATACTTGATAATTTCTGTTCTTTTCAATTTTTAATATTGCCTCTTACTTTCAGTTAAAATAACTTGTTTTTTTAAATAATGAATGTAGAATGACATATTCTTTAGTTGTATTCCCGCTCCAAAAAAGTTGGGTCGTTCCTGAGAGAGAAGAGACTGGAGAGATAATAATTTTTCTTTTGTGTGATTGAAAGTACTAAATAATTTAATTACTCCGCAAATTTATTTTTAATAATTATTTTTCTCGGTTTATGTCGCAAGAAATCTGTGGCAATTTTAACCCATTTCCTTTAAAAATGAAAAAACTATGAATTTCTTGTTAAGTAGAAAAGGAACTTTATACTGATTCTTATTGCATTACTAACTGTTAGGGTCACCCCAACACCTTGTTGGTGGGGGCGCTTTGCGCCCCCCAAGCCTCCCCGCGCGCGTAAGTCGTTACGCGCCATATTAGTTACGCGCCATTGTAGTTGTTTCCCTGTGTCCCACCTGTGAATATATATATATATATATATATATATATATATATATATATATATATATATATATATATATATATATATATATATATATATATATATATATATATATATATGTTTTTAACTACGTAAAACTATATATATGTTTTTAACTACGTATATATATATATATATGTTTTTAACTACGTAAAACTTGCGAATATACAACATTCTTTGCTGTCCCATTATCTGTACATATAAATAGATTGTCAGGTTTACCGACTCTTGAACATGCAACATATAATTGTCCATGGGAAAAACAATCCGTATTCAGATCTATACCTCATTATTCTTATGATTGCCCTTGAGCTTTGTTGATGGTGATTGCTAATCAAACATTCCCTGTGTCCCCATCGTCATTTATATATCCCCCCCCCCCTGTGCCCCCCGGCATCCCCGTTGTAGTTGTGTCCCTGTGTCCCAGTCGTCATTTATAGTCGACAAACATAACGTCAGACGACACACAAATATGACTTCAGTCGACAAACACGTCCCAGTCATCATTTGTGTCCCGGTGTCCCAGTCTGTAATTTCTCTTTGAGTGTCCCGGTCGTCATTTATATTCCCTGTGTCCCGGTCTGTATATACATTCGTTTTTGAATTGGAATATGATGAAATTATTTTTTTTTTTCCTTTTTTCTTTTTAGTTTTTTTTTTTGGTTTTTACCTTTTTTTAGCTTTTTTAGTTTTTTTTCTGTTTTCTTTTTAGTTTTTTTTGTAGTTTTTACCTTTTTTTATTTTTTTATTTTATTTTTTTTTGTTTTCTTTTTCCCCTTTATTTTTCAGCTTTTTCCTGTTTTTCTTTTTTTCTTTTTCAGTTTTTAGGTTTTTTATTTTTTTAGTTTTTTATTGGTTTTTAGTTGTTTTTTTTTTAGTTTTTTTGTAGTTTTTACCTTTTTTTTAGTTTCTTTTAGTTTTTTCTTTTTTAGTTTTTAGTTTTTTTTATCTTTTTTTAGTTTTTTTTAGTTTTTAGCTTTTTTAGTTTTTTTAGTATTTTCTTTTTAGTTTTTTCTGTAGTTTTTACCTTTTTTATTTTTTTTCTTCTTTAGTATTAATGCTAAAGCTAAGGTTCGAACCTGGAACCTCTCGGACCTAGAACCTGGAACATATCACTTTACCAACTCAGCTACATCGGCTTCAATACATTTACCTTTTTTAGTTTTTTTATTTTTATTTTTGTTTTTTTTTAGTTTTCTTTTTCTCCTTTATTTTTCAGCTTTTTCCTTTTTCTAGTTTTTTTTTCTTTTTCAGTTTTTAGTTTTTTTAGTTTTTTTTTAGTTTTTTTATTAGTTTTTAGTTTTTTCTTTTTGTTTTTTTTGTAGTTTTTACCTTTTTTAGTTTTTTTAGTTTTTTTTCTTTTTTAATTTTTATTTTTTTACCTTTTTTTATTTTTTTTTTAGTTTTTTAGCTTTTTTAGTTTTTTTAGTATTTTCTTTTTAGTTTTTTTTTATTCCCTGTGTCCCGGTCTGTATATAAATTCGTTTTTGAATTGGTATATGATGAAATAAATTTTTAGTTTTTTTCCTTTTTTTCTTTTTATTTCTTTTTGGTTTTTACCTTTTTTTAGATTTTTTAGTTTTTTTTTTATCTTTTTTCTTTTCAGTTTTTTTTTTGTAGTTTTTACCTTTTTTAGTTTTTTTCATTTTTATTTTATTTTTTTAAGTTTTATTTTTCTCCTTTATTTTTCAGTTTTTTTTCCTTTTTTTAGTTTTTTTTTCTTTTTCAGTTTTTAGTTTTTTATTTTTTTTAGTTTTTTTATTAGTTTTTATTTTTTTTTGTAGTTTTTACCTTTTTTAGTTTTTTCTTTTTTAGTTTTTAGTTTTTACCTTTTTTTAGTTTTGTTTTGTTTTTTAGCTCTTTAAGTTTTTTAGTATTTTCTTTTTAGTTTTTTTTTTAGTTTTTACCTTTTTTAGTTTTTTTTCTTCTTTTGTATTAATGCTAAAACCAAGGTTCGAACCTGGAACCTCTCGGACCTAGAACCTGGAACATAACGTTTTACCAACTCAGCTACTTCGGCTTGAATACATTTACCTTTTTTAGTTTATTTTTTTATCTTTTTTAGTTTTCTTTTTCTCCTTTATTTTTCAGTTTTTTTCCTTTTTTTAGTTTTTTTTCTTTTTCAGTTTTATTTTGTTTAGTTTTTTTTAGTTTTTTATTAGTTTTTAGTTTTTTTTTTCTTTTTAGTTTTTTATAGGTTTTACCTTTTTTTAGTTTTTTTTCTTTTTTAGTTTTTAGTTTTTTACCTTTTTTTAGTTTTGTTTTAGTTTTTTAGTTTTTTTAGTTTTGTAAGTATTTTCTTTTTAGTTTTTTTTGTAGTTTTTACATATTTTAGTTTTTTTCTTCTTTTGTATTAATGCTAAAGCCAAGGTTCGAACCTGGAACCTCTCAGACCTAGAACCTGGAACATAACGCTTTACCAACTCAGCTACTTCGGCTTGAATACATTCGTTTTTGAATTGGTATATGATGAAATAATTCAGACGTCATATGTGGACAGACAGACAGACACACAAACAAACAATTTATTTATATATATATATATAGATATAACTTTTACATGGACTATTAATTTTTTCTTTTTGATTCAGTCACACACTTTTCGGACGATTTTGAAGAAACCGAGAGTCCACAACCGGTAACACCTATTGGTGATCCGAACTATTTTGATTTACAAGCGTCGTCCAATGTGACTGCACTGCAAGGTCAAACAGGATTTCTTACTTGCAGGATACGGAGAAGGGGCAATTGGACGGTAGGCATTATTTTAATAATTGTTTTTAGCTTTTATTGATTTTTATTTAAATTTGACTTTCTATAAATTTGTTATTGTATTATATTATATAATAATAGCTCGTTACTCGTCCATCCAAAAGAAAAGTAAAACACAGGTTGTTAATTTGGAAACCAAGTTCATTGTAATTGAAGCTTGACTTTAATAGATTAGGTTGAGAATGTTGGAATATCCAAGGTTAAAGGTTAAGGGTTCAATCGGGTTTAATTAAAAAAGAAAATTACTAAACTTAAAGTACAGTGCTCTGTGACAAAACTCACGTTGAAATCCATAAACATAAAAGATTCTTCACTAAAACGCAGTACGGCTACCACTTCACCTTTCGACACAACCACACGCCTCCTCATTATATAACTTTTTTTTATATCTTAACCATGGGGTTCCTCCCTCCCTCCCCGGACGTACAACCACCTCACCTGAATATACTAAAAAAAAAATTCTAAACTTCATCTAATTTAATTTATCTTTCTTTTTTTATCTTTCACTTATTGACCTTTAACTAAATATTTATTTAAATAATTTTTGAAAGAACCGAGGGAGCTCATACATCTCAGCTCTTTTGGAAGCATGTTCCACACTTTAGCACATGCTACATCCGGGGAAAAATCTGAACGTGCTGTTGGAGTTCGTCTTACTTGAAGGTCAAAGGCAGAGCACGTGTTTCGATTATGTTGTTCAGATATCAACCGAAACAGATTGTGGAAGGGAGAGGGAAGTAAACCGGATAAAAATTTAAAAACAAAAACTGAGCACGACAGACGGTAAAGGGAACCAGGGGACAGATAGTCGTCTACATTTCCAATAATTTTCAATGCACGCTTGTGGATTGAGTCAAGTCTCTTCAGGTGTGATTTGAAAGTTGACTACCAAATTATGGCACAATACTGCAGGTGAGGTTTCAGAAGTCCGTTGTAAAGTAGACGAATGGTTTTTTGAGGAAATACGTGCTTCAGTTTCCTGATGATGCCGAGATTGCGAAAGAGTTTCAGCTCCACAGCTTGGATGTGGTTTAGAAAGGAGAGGTTTTCATCCAGGAGTACACCTAGATACCTTGCAAAACCCATTTCTGGCCGCCTTAGCGTTCCTCTAGAAGTTGTAATCTTAGTTATATCTGGATGAATAGTTCCAACCCTTGAAAAGAATAGCACACGCGATTTGTCGAGATTTATTACAAATCAATTTGCATCCATCCAGACGTAAGTTTCTTCTAAGACAATCTCTAGTTTTCTCTGGAGTGACGTCATGCCAGGGTCACAGGAGGCCATTGTAGTATCGTTGGCAAATGCCAGCAGCTCACTAGAGTCGTTGTCATTATTTGAAGTGTCTTCACCGCAGCAGAGTTTGCAGCACCATGAGGTCCTGAAATTTGGGTTCAGAAAACGACTTAGGTCATTCACATGAATCAGAAATAACAGTGGACCTAGGATCGATCCCTGCGGCACACCGAAATTTACCACGATATCGTTCAGAGGATCATTGGAGAAACTTACCGATCCTCATCAGGCTCTGTTTCTTCTTTTATGGATATATCTTCGGACACACTCCAGCTGCTGGAGAAACAGAATCATGATGTGGTCTTTATGGGTGATTTCAATATCAACCTGTCCCATCCCCCTACAAGTAGCGCTAAAGGCCTCCTCACGCTTACGTCTTTAACTTTGACTTTAAGAAGGTTTGGTGGGGTGGCAGCCCTACTCTTGTTTGTAATAATTTCTCTTTGCTTTAAGTTCGGCTTGATCATTCAAACTTTCTTTTTTTGGTTAGTTTCAGTCACCCTCCCCCTTCTCATGTTTAACTCAGGTATCCATCTGTAACTAGTATCAAAAGACGTAATTAATCAAAATATTATTTGTCTTTAATATCTTAATTGGATAGGTTGAAAATTCACATAGATAAGTTCAAACTCGTCCTATAGCCTATTGTGTTCAGACTGGTTACGTGCTTACCAACCAATTCTAAGTTTAATGAGAATATGGCTTTAAATATCAAAGTGGATAGTATTATCCAGTTTATTTCCTTTTTTCAAAAAAAAAAAAAAAATACAGTGGATTGCCAGTTTAATTGACGCATACTTATACTTATTACTTAAAGTTTTGAAAATTCTTAATTATTAAAGTAAAAACGGGAAAAGACTTAAAATGTATCTTGTTTTTCAAAACGTGAATTTCCGCTTTACCGAATGCTTATTCAAAAAAAATAAATTATCGTGGATTGCTAGTTTAATTGACAAATACTTATACTAATTCCCTGAAGTTTTGATCATTTTTATTTATTAAAGAAGAAAAGGTGAAAACATTAGAACGTATTTTATTTTCAGTAATGCACAACTTATATTCTGGTCTTGAGAAGGCATGGGGGTTATCAGCCGTACTCATGATAATTTTTGCTCGTTTTGAGTTTGATTCAACCATTTATTGTAATTTCTGTTCGTTTTGAGTTTCATTTACTTATTGATAGTAATTTGTATTAGTTTTACACTTATTTTTCTCTGAAAAACTTGTTCTGTGGAAAAGGCTTTTTAATTAATTTCTGTTATTTTTTTACATGATTTTTTTCATGGACAAAAATAATGTTATATCTTTTCGTTTTTTTTATACGAATCCATAGTTTTATTTGCTATTTGTATGTTGGAGAAACTTTTTCACCAATTTTTAATGCTGACACAAACAGTATTTTGTAATTTAGTTTTGTAGCTTCTTAAGTTGACCTGAAAAGTAAAACTTAATATTATTCCCCAAAGATTCTATCTATGCTGTTTGACATCCTAGTCACTCTTTTTGTTTATTTAAATTTTAAGAGCAGAACTAGTAATAGCAGTAGCACCAAAAGTTTCAACCTAATACCCTCAGTCATTCTCGATATATTTTTAGGGTGTCTTATTGGCAACACAAACACAATGCCTTTTTGTTTAGTTTTAAAGCATAACTGGTCGATTCCATAACTATGGAGGTTGAAACACCCAATAGTAAAATTGGGGTTATGGATTCCATCAGAGCGCCCTAGCAACCAGCTCTGAGTCTATGCTCTCTGACAACCTGGCCACTCTTTTTGTTTATTTAAATTGTAAGAGCAGAAGTAGCAACAGAAGTAGCACCATAATATATCGATTATTGATTATGAACACCTGTTTGTTACGTAATACGGTATATTTTTTTGGTTGTGACGTAATTGTTTACCTAAGCAAATGTTGAATAACCTAAGGGTGTAAGAAAAGCCCTCAGGGCCTGCCAGTCAAGTGTGGAACCCCCAGATATCACTGAGGATAAAGTATTGCGCACACCTGATATTACGTAATAGTTATATGTAAATATTTTCTTCAAGACATTCTTCAAGAAATTTTTGAGACGTTTCAAGATATTACAAGACGTTCTTTAAGACATTTTCTTCAAGACGTTTTCCTTCAAGATTTCTCAAAGTCGTGTTTCTTCGGGGCCCACTAGTCAAGTGGGGAGCCCCAGGATGTTACTGACGATGACGTATTGCGCACACGTGGGTGTTACGTAGTACTTTAGGAGATGCTTTTTTCTTCAAGATATTTTTCTTCGAGATTTCTCTTTCTTCAACATTTTTTTTCTCTTCATGATGTTTTTCTTCGAGATTCCCTTTTCTTCAAGATTTTTGTTTTGTTTTGAGAGATTTTTTTCTTCAAAACATTCTTCGATACATTTTTTCTTCAATGTGTTTTCCCTCGGTGTGTTTCATCAAAGCATTCCCCACTTATGCAAGAATTTTCAATAGTATTTCTAGCTTTTATAGAATGGTGCTGCCTATGATATTGCTTATATGCCTTCCTAAACCTGCATACATACACTTTTTTCGTTTAATTGAAACTCCTCCTAAACGTTCCTTAAAAGTTTTACGTTATTTTGCTTAGCGTCATTAGTTACAGCAACTGTAGTGGTACTATTAAAAGTATACACAAAGTGCGTTCTGACTAATTCAAAATTCCCCGCAACATACCCCTAAGGGTCTAACTTAATAATATAATTTGTTCTTCAGAAATAGCTTTGCAATATTTTTGAAAGACCACATGCTCATAGTTTTGTTTAACTTAGTTCAACATCAACCTAAATATTACTTAAAAGCTTCACCTTAATACCCTTAGCTTACGTAGTAGCAATAGTTATGACAGCATTAGTTGCAGTATACGCATAGTAACTTTGGTTTCCTCAATATTTCCTTCAATACACGCTGAAAATATCAGCTTAATACCATCAACGGCCCATGAAGCATTTGGGATGCGTCCACTTGACAACCTGTGTAGGCATAGTGTGTTTCAAGTTAGTTCCATACAGTTTCTATATATCCCAAATTTTTTGCCTTAGTTTTAATAGCAGTAATATTAGTAGTAGCAGTAGAATTAATAGTAGTAGCCTAAGCTTTAGTGGAAGTAGTAGTAATAGACATAGTAATAATAGTAACAGCACTAGCAGTATGAGCATGAGTAGTAGCAGTAAAATGCAAATATTTTCATTTGGTTAGTTCACTATGCCTAACAAAAGCCCGTTAGTTTCTACTTCACTCACCAACTTTGCTCCTAAGATTTTGTTGTTACACCTTCTTAACAACCTGCATACAGACTGCGTATTGTGATTCAGTTCGCTTTCCCTCTCTAAATTCTTTGCAAATTTCACGTTCATACACTTAGGCATAGTTGTGATAGTAGTCACGGTAGTAGTATTGATATTACTAGCAATAGTATTGAATAGCAGTAGTACTAGTAGTAGGAGTGATATTAACACATTGCCTTCTGGTCAATAGAACATTCCTCCCATCAATCCCTGGACATTTCAACTTAATACAATTAGCTGTTCCTATGACAGTGCAAATATGTCCTTTGATAACCTGTATGTTCATATGCTTCATGAAACTTTCCTCTCAATGCTCTTAGCCTTGTTAGTAGTTGTAATAGAAGTAGTAGTAGTAATAGTAGCAGTAAATGTAGCAGTACATATTGACTTGTGGCTAGATGATCTTCCCCTTTAACCAGTCTCTGAAAGTTCCAACTTAATACCCAGATTAATTCTTGAGATACGCTATTTTGACAATAATAATAATAATAATAATAATTTATTTTTAACCCACATCATAACAAGTTATGGCACTTGTGGAGTAACAAAAAGAAAAAAAATGAAATACACTGCAAGTAAAATGCACTACAAATAGAAAAAAACATTACGCTACAATGAGATTAACCGAACAGACGGATCAAAGGGATGAGGCGATAAACGATAAAAAGCTGATTCCGACAACCTTCCATGCATGAGGGCCAACTTTGCACTTATATCAGGGACGTCAAACTTACAAATTATCTTCCCATTGCTATACCAAGGGGGGAGATAAAGTAAAAATTTACAGTATCTGAAATAAAAAATCTGAATCTGATTAACATCTTTTTTCTTTAGAAGGGGATAAAGACCAGAAAGATAGAGGACAGAATGATCACAGAATGTAGCATATAGTCTACCGAGTGCACGTCTATTATACTTCCCTCGATTAGCAACTATCTTAGAATAGCCCGTTTGAATTTTTTTTTTGAACATCACGAACAGTGCACTGTCGTAGGCAAGAAATTGAATTCGTAACAGTAATACCCAACCACCGAAAAGCGGAAACAAAGGGTATTGAAAAACCGCGACAAGCTAAGGGAGCATTAGAGGAAGTCGGACCATTAAAAACTAGAAATTCACATTTCTCAACATTAAGAGAAATACCAATATTAGAAAATAGGCGTGAAACTTTTGAGACCATAAACGAAAGACCTTGCTTATTTTTACACAAAAGTAAAAGGTCATCTGCATAAGCAAGATAAGAAACATCTGAGAGTCCAATAAAATAATTTGATCTAATTTCATCTAAAATACCAGAAATGTACATTTTGAATATACTAGGTGATAAAACCCCTCCCTGCTTGACACCTCGACATAAACGGACAAACGGAGATCCAGATTTATTAATTCGGAGGAAAGAATTTTCATACCAAAAACGAAGATGAAAAATGACTGAAAGATTTACACCATTATTAAAAAAGGAAAAACAATGTGCATGCACATAGTATCTTTTGATTTAATTCAAATTTCCTTAACATTGTAAATGAAGTAATTTAGCAGTAGTAGTGGTGGTAGTTGTAGTAACATTGGTAGCATGCAAATATTGCCTTTTTGATCTTCTTCCTTATCATTTCCCGAATTTTCAAAATTAATATACTCAGTTAATTCTGTGTTATGCCCTTTTGACAATCCGTATATACATAACGTGTTTTGATGTAGTTCAACACTCCACTCAAAATTCTCTGAAAGGCTTACCTGAATTGTACCCTAACGAATAAATTAGCTGCAACTATACATCTTTCTAACTCATTTCTTGATATTTTTTTTTTCACCTTTGTTGTCACAAAATTTTACTTACTATTGTAAGTGTTCTTTACAGTTAGTTTCTTGTGAGTTTTTTTCTTATACTACTACTAATAAACTCACTATAACACTAATTCACATGAGCCCAAAGTTGATCATGCTTCTCTGTCTCTCCGACCTGTTCAAACCTTCACTCTTACCTCTCCCCGACCACCCGTTCGATAAAAACCTTCACCCGTTCGATAAAAACATTATATGCCTCGGGGCATAACTTACAACCTTTGTCCATTGGCTCTGGGGGATTGTGCCCACCCTAAAGACAATATTATATGATTTTTGGACTATTGATATCAAAACGGCTATCTCGCAATTTCAATTGAATGCGTTTAGGGAAAAGAAGATGTCAGGAAGGGGGTGTGGGCTAGTTGCTATCCATCATGCTTTGTTCTTAAATGGGAACTAGAAGTATATATTTCAAATCAACTGAGCATCCTCTTCCATAACAACATTACGTGACCACCTCTTCCATAAAAACATTGCATGCCCCTGGAGCGTAACTTACAACACTTACCCCCGGCTTTTTTGGGATTTTGTAAACCCCAAAGGCCTTGTTATACAATCTTCGGACTATTTTGTACAAATGGCTATCTCAAAGTTTTTGCCGGATGCATTTGGCGAAAATACGACGTGGGGGGACAGCTGCCCTCGATCACTTTGACTCTTAAAAAGGGAACTAGAATATCGCATTTCCAATCTAATGAGTACCCTTTGGAGTTTATGTGACCATCCTTTCCATAAAAATCTTACATGACCTCGGGGCATAACTTAAAACCCTTGCGCCGAGGACTGTGGGAGGTTTGCCTTATTCAAAGACATAATTTTCAGACCTTGCAACTATGCTGAATAAAATGGCTATCTCAGATTGTGATCGGATATGTTTTGAGAATTGCTGGGCGTAGAGGGGAGGAGGGCTTGCTGCCCTCCAATTGCTTTTGACAATTGAAAAGGGCATTAGCCCTTTCAATTTCCAGTCGAATAAACCTTTTTTGAAGTTCCTACGACAACAAATGGCCATCTCAAAATTTCTACCAGAAGTATTTTTGAGAAAATACGAGGTGTGGGAGAAGGATTTCTGCCCTCCGATCACTTTGAATATTAAAAAAAAGTACTAGAAATTCTGATTATCAATCCAATAAGTTCCTTTCGAAGTATATACGACTACCTTTCTAAAACAAAAACCTGATATGCCCCCATGGCATAACTTACAATCCTGGCCCTGAGGGCTATGGGGACATGAAGGACGTAGGAGGGGGGCTGGCTGCTCTCCAATCATTTTTGACTATTAAAAAAGGCACCTGCCCCTTTAATTTTCAGTTTCATGAGTCGTTCTCGAAGTTTCAACGACGAATCCCTCGATACAAAGTGCCCTTCTCTATAGAAAAAAAACTTTGTGCCCACATCGTTCTTTACTTGGGCGGCACTGCTGTGTTGATTTGAAAACACTTATTACTAAATTAACCACATATGAGGAACGAAGGGTTTTTAACGCTTAGCGGGACCAGAAGTGTCCATTTGTCTTTAAAAGAAGTAAACAGAGATACTTAAAGTGTATGTGAATATTTTTAAGATGTCAAGTTCCTGCGAAAGATTTTGCATGTGCTAATAAACAACAAATTCAACAGAACCCTTTTTCTGAGAAAAACTATCTAAAAGATATTTTTCATAAAATCATCTTGGGACACATAAAAAGACAGTTTATTACTCCTCTTAGACTCGACTGTAACAGAATCTCATCAGGAGCTAAAAGCTTAAAAATATGACAAAATAAAATTCGCTTTCTCTCATATCCTTCCGATAGAAGGAATCTTTTTATCTTCATGACAGTTCCCAAGAGTCTTGATTGGAGGAGAGTCACTTAGGGTATCAATTTCATGAAACTATATTGTCAAAGGAAGCAATATTCTTTGAGACAGAACACTTCGTGTTCGTTACCCATGTCGGTGGAGACTATTTCAAGCTTAGTAGCTTTGTAGCAAAATAAAAATTGATTCCATAGATAATATATTTAGATTTTTCTTATATCTAAATACATGGAGTTTTTTAATCAGCAAGAGTACACCAGTTTTTACTTGAGCGTCCGCAAGGCTATAAATATCACGAAAGTAGGTAAAAAATTAAGTAAAAAGCGACAGTCGTAATTCTCTTTCCCGCAAAGACATAAGGATCCTTGCAAAAACCTCGGCGAGGCTAAAGGCTCTACAAAAGTAAATGGAAGTTTCATTGGAATGGTTCAAAATCAATTTTGAACCAAAGCAAAGCTGTGTTAAATATAAATTATTCTCAGTAGAAAAAACGAGGTGAATTTCATTAGCCTGATTCAAGAACCTAACAACCAAAAAGGGCGCTTAAGTATTATAGCGACCCCACTCAAGAAGGGAAGTTGGGTTAATCCCAAGGAAATGTACCAAAATATGATGAAAATACTAGGCTTTATTTACAAAATTATATACAGTAGAAATTTATGGAAAGCAGGCCAAATAGAACTCATTGTGTTAAATACCTAACCTAATTACCTCTAAATATTAAAAAATTAATAAAAAATGTACCTACATCGTAGTTTTTCTCAATAAGACTAAGCTAACTATAACCTACCAATAACAGACAAATTGTTTTTTTTTCCATTCTTACAGATCAAAATTCTCGATTGGGTTTCGCTATAATAAGTGCTCCCAAAAGTATATAATTAATTTATTCTTTTTGTGAGCTGGGAGTCTGATTTCACAAAAAACCTTTAGTTTTTCCCGAGAGTAAATGACGTCTTACCAACATTTCCTTTTTAAAACTAAGACCATCAATATGCCACTAATACTAATATGAATACTACTAATACAAAGCTTCTGTGAATTAAAAGAAAAAACTTTTCTGCTTGCACCGTCAACTCCTATAAGTTATACTACGTAAATCCGTAAGCTACACACTTCATATTGGATATTTTGTGTTGTTTTTACATAATTCTGGAAGGGAAAAATCAAATCAGAGATTAAATCTTCCTTTTTAGTTACATTTTTTTTTTGTTGTTTTATTTTTCGCAGAAAGCTCTAGGAAAGTTTCATTTTAAGGTTTGTTTATATTTATTATCATTACTGTTTTAGGTGGACTCACTAAGCTGAGGCTATGGCCACAAAGGCCCATTGCTTTAACGCCCAAAAAAGGTTTACTTACTAAGAAATAAAAACCAAAAACATATGGGCTTAGCCACAAGGAGGGAAGAGGGTTACTTTCTTACTTCCATGAATGAAAGCTGTCAGCAGAATCTTTTGTAACTTCCCGCGATTGGACTATCATAGTATGACTGTTTCTTTTTAAACTTAAATTCTAAACGTTTTAGTAGAGAGTAAATTCTATGCGTAGTCAATGTAGTCTTTCATTAAGCGTCGTTTGGTTGCAGCCAATATATTCTACCGTTATTACTTTCATATCTAAGCGATAAGAAAAACCACATTTTCCTGCTAAAGTTGGTGTATGAGAAACGAGTTCTATTGCCCTATTAACGTTTTAATTTTTTATTATACAAGAGTACTCAGAGTAATAGCAATGCACTTTCCTCATGTTTTATTGTTCTGATATCATGGTGAAATCTTTCTTCCTCCTCTTCGCTAACATAAACTTTATTTTCAGGAACTGCGACTAGACTTTATTAAGGAGTGGCTCGGTAAAATTTATAAGCTGTACCCACACTAACTAGTTACTTTAAAAATTAAATAAAAAAACTAATCTTTTTAGCTGAAAGTAAGGAGCGACATTAAAACTTAAAACGAACAGAAATTACTCCGTATATGAAATGGGTTGTCCCCTCCGCAATCCCTCGCTCTTTGCGCTAAAGTTTTTAATTGTTTTAAAAAATAGAATTGTGGCAAAGAGTCAAACTTTAGCGTAAAGATCGAGGGATTGCGGAGGGGACAACCCATTTCATATACGGAGTAATTTCTGTTCGTTATAAGTTTTAATGTCACTCCTTACTTTCAGCTAAAAAAATTTGTCTTTTTTTATTTAATTTCTGAACGTTTTTGAATTAATACATGTTTGGTTTTGGCTCTGCGCACATAAATTATTAAAATGAAATTTGTATATTAATTCTTTTTTTGGCTAAATGGCTTTCTCTTAGTTCTGATCAGGTGATTTTGAGAAATAAGGGGTGGAGAAGGAGGTCTAGTTGTCCTCCAATTTTTCGGTTACTTAAAAAGGCAACTAGAACTTTTAATTTTTAACGATTTATTAGTAAAAAAAATATACGTAACTTAAGAATTAACTTACGTAACAAACTTTCATAATCTTATATTTTTATTATATAAACGAGGGGGTTTTTACCCTCGTTAATACCTCGCTCTTTACACTAAATCGTAAGTTTTGTCCCAATTCTTTAAGAATGACCCCTGAATCAGAAAGGCCGTAGTATAAATAGTTGAAATTATTACAAATACTTTAGCATAAAGAGCGAGGTATTTATCTCCTCCTAAATACCTCGCTCTTTATGCTAAAGTATTTTTAGAACCCCTCATATGCGTAAAAATCTCTGTTCGTTTTAAGTTTCAATGCTTCTCCTTCCTTTCATTTGAAAAAACGTTTTCATGTTTATTTTTCATTGTTTTCTTATAGTAATGCTAGAAAATCCTGCGCCCTTTTCATTGAATTTTTCTTCCCCCATGACAGATTCCTCCAAAGAAAGATCCTCCAACATAGCCCCCTCCCCTCAGCCCCACCCCCAAACAAAATAAAATCCCCCTGAAAACGTCTGTACACTTCCCAATAACCATTACTATATGTAAACACTGGTCAAAGTTTGTAACTTGCAGCCCCTCCGCCAGAGATTGTGGGGGAGTAAGTCATCCCCAAAGACATAGTTATTATGGTTTTCGACTATGCTGAACAAAATGGCTATTTCAAAATTTTGATCCGTTGACTTTAGGAAAAATGAGCGTGAGAGGGGGCCTAGATGCCCTCCAATTTTTTTGGTCACTTAAAAAGGGCACTAGAACTTTTCATTTCAGTTAGAATGAGCCCTCTTGCGACAATCTAGGACCACTTGGTCGATACGATGACCCCTGGGAAAACAAAAACAAAAACAAACAAACAAATAAACACGCACCCGTGATTTGTCTTCTGGCAAAAAATAAGAAATTCCACATTTTTGTAGATAGGAGCTTGAAACTTCTACAGTATCTCTGATACGCTGAATCTGATGGTGTCATTTTCGTTAAGATTCTACGACTTTTAGGGGGTGTTTATCCCTATTTTCTTAAATAATGCAAATTTTCTCAGGCTCGTAACTTTTGATGGGTAAGACTAAGCTTGATGAAACTTATATATTTAAAATCAACATTCAAATGCGATTCTTTTGATGTAGCTATTGGTATCAAAATTTCATTTTTTAGAGTTTTGGTTACTATTGAGCCGGGTCGCTCCTTACTACAGTTCGTTACCACGAACTGTTTGATACAGAAAAAAAGTATTACCAAAAAAACTGTTAATAAAAACATAGATACGCATAAACTAGTAAATATAAATACACAAATAATTAAATAAGTAATTTATTAAATATAAATAAGTACTAAATAAGTCATTCAAAAACTCAAGTCCATAAAGTCCGTTCAAATTTGACAATGATCGTGCACATCCTACCTTACATACAACTTGTATTCAATAGTACTAAATGTTACTTTACTTTGATTAGTTCCTGGAAATAAACCTCACTATATTCTATGGATATACATGCACTAATTACTTCTACTATCTTTATTAACAAATTGAATTAAAACCTTCAGTAAGCTTAAAAATGATAAAAGTTAGCACTTAAAAGAAAGGGCAACATTATATTTGTCTTCAATGAACTTAGTGGACAAAGTAGAAAATGATTTGTTACATATAAAGTAACAGATCTAGCTGCTTAATATGAAGCAAGTATTTCATATTTTAAAGGGCAAAGAGATCAATTTAAGCAGAGCTTTCTCAAGAATAGAGAAGTTGAGACGAATTTTAAATATCGTTTCTACTGCTCTTAAAAATGCAACTTTAATCATGCATAATATTATTTTTTGTTTTGTTTTTGAGAAGTACTTTTGTAAGCTCATTCACTTCATCAAAACTAAACTATATAGAAAAAAAAAGTCAAAGAACTTGGGTTTAAATTTGTTTAATGTATCGCAAAATACATACCTGGATTTATTTATTATAACTAGATATTTCTTAGATTTCTTAAGTTTAAAATAGTCTTTTTTTTTAATTTCATATAATAGTTCTTAGTTTACTTTGGCCATTACTCAGATACTAAATGGAATTGTGAAATATGTTAACTCAGGAACTAGTCAACACGAGCTTTTCCATAGCATTGAATAGAAAGTTGCCTGAAAAAAACTTAAAATTGGTTACTTGAATAGGTACATTAGGAAAAAATGGAGAATAACACTCTGATATCTACCCCTCCTTTATCGAGTTCTATCTGAATTTTGTAACCCTGCCAAAGTCTTGAAAGAATATATATATGCCCTGATTGAACATTTTCATCTCAAGTAGCAATGAACTTGCCTGAAAAAGCTGTTGATGACTCTCTTTTCATCTCTATAAAAGGAACTATTAGAAAGGAAAAAAACTAGACTTGATAAAGATAGCAATCAGGCTTAGGTTTCTACATCAAAGAGAAGAAGCAGCAAGCTTGGCTCAACAGAAGACACATAATGTTTTCATTTTTTAACAACATCCTATGGTGTTAAGATAATTTACTCACCTTTTTTTTTATTTTGAAGAATGCCCCCCTTCCAAAATAGCCTCCAAGAGAGAAGAGATAAGCAGATTACCAACCTTCAGTAAGGGTTATTTAATGGAAGTTATTCTTTTTAGCCTTGTCAAGCAAGGCTACTTACGGTGCTACATTAATTATATTTGACTTCACAACGTTTTAAAAAATAAATATTGTGCTATTTTATATCTGTAATATTTTTTTAAAGCCAAATGTTGACTATAATAACGGTGTTTTGCCTCATAGTGTAAATGCAAGGAAAGCAAGTCCCATATCTCTAAAATTTAGGCAGTAAAATGCAAGTTGCAATGCAAGTTGTAAATGCAAGGAAAGCATCTCCCATATCTCTAAAATTTAGGCAGTAAAATGCAAGTAAAATTCCTTTAGACCAATTTCAGAAGCATCGCTTGTTTCTTTAATACATTAAGTAGCCCATATACTCTTAATTTGCTAAATAGGGGTCGTGACGCACCCCCCCCCCCTAAGAGAATGCGTCATAGTCATCAATAGCTCTTCTATAGTCCTGTATTGGCTGCTATGCACTGGGATCACCTCTAGATTCTCATGTTTAGAGAGTTTCTAGTTCTAGCAGGAGTCCAATGAGTTTTACTCCTTGAATATTCAAACTATTTCAAGGATATACAATTTGAAGCATATTACCTGTTACCTAATGTGCGTCTGATCAACCGATCAATTAACGTAATAAAGTATGTAATAAAAAAACGATTTTTCAACTGAAAATAAAGAGCAACACTAAAACTTAAACTGAACAGAAATTATTACTCATATGAAGGAGATGCGCCCTCCTCAACACTTCGCTCTTTCTGCTAAGGTCTTTAGTACTTTTGAAAAAGCTTCTTATTATTCTAGTTAAGAAACCCTTGTATTTCAGAAATCGTTCTTAAAGAATTGATACGAAATTCAACCTTTAGCGTAAAGAGTGGGGATTTGAGGAGAGGGCATCCCCTTTCATATACGTAGTAATTTCTGTTCTTTTAAGTTTTAATGTTGCTTCTTATTTTCAGTTAAAAAAAAGTTGTTTTTTTTAATTTAATTTCTGATCTCTTTTTTAAATAACGTCCGTAAATCTGGCCACAACTCCACGGAGAAAGCCTCTTCTCGACAGAAAATATTCTAGACAATTCTACCCCGATGAAAATTTATCCCGGACAATTATCTTTAATAGCTTCACGCGTAAAATTGAGACGGGAAAGAGAAAACAAGACATATAAAAAGAATTTTGCATACGAATTCAGGCAAATTTCTTCAGTGTAAAATTTCCCCTGACAGGTTCATCCCCTGGAAGCTTCTCTCCCTATTGAAAATTCTCACTTAAAAAAACCCAAGCAGAAAATTCGTCTCCCCTCCTACCCAAAAAAGGATGCATACTTCCCAATAACAAATACTATGCGTAAACATTGAGCAAATTTTATAACTTAATGACATTTCCTCTGGGGCTCTTGAGAGGGTCTTGCTATATCCAAAGACATAGTTATTTGGCCTTTCCACTATGATGAATAAAATAGCTATCTAAAAATTTTGATCGGACACTTTTGGGGAAAAAGGGTGGCGGAGGGGGCCTAGGTGCACTCCAATCTTTTTGGTCACTCAAAAAGACACTAGATAGGAGTCCTGCAGATAGGAGGTTGGAACACTGGATCGATACGATCACGCATGAAAAAAACAACAACAATAAAACAAAAACAAATAAACATACATCCATGATCTTTCTTCTGATAAAAAAAAAACTATGACAACGAAATTCCACATTTTTGAAGATTGAAACCTCTTGGAGTTTGAAACCTCAAAAATACTCTCGTATACGCTCAATACGCTCTCTGATATGGTTCTCTGATACGCTCAATCTTATGGTGTTATTCTCATTAAGAATGTTTGAATTTTAACGGGTGTTTCCCCTCTTTTGAAAATAAGGCAAATACTTCAACCTATCTTGAAGCCTTTGATGGGGAACACTAAACTCAATTAAAATTACATATTTGGAATCAGCATAATAAGCCGATTCTTTTGAGATATCTATTGTGTCAAATTTCGTTTTTTAAAGATTTGGTTACAATTGAACGCCGTCACTCCTCACTTACAGTTCGCTACTACGAACTGTTTGATCAGAAAAATTCCCAGTTTTTTGTATTTTCCATTCGCATGAATTATTTAGCAAATTGTGTCATAGTTTCAGTAATATTTTGCGCAAGGCTGTATCCAGGATTTGTTTTCGTCGGGAAGGGGGATATACAAAAAAACTAAAAGACGTATCAACATTTTTATATTCATTTTCTTTTCGTTTTTAGGAGCCGGACAAAATTACAAGGGGGGGGGGGTCAGATCCTCTAGCCCCCCACATCCGGGATAAAGCCTTTATATTCAGTGGTCTGAAATGTAATAGAAAAAAGCCCTTGAAAGTTCCGATAACTGTTAATCATTAAAATTGGTTGTTTTCATGACTATAGATAGGGAAAACGATGATGAATAATATATATTGTTGGGCTAAAACGTATGTAATGTTTGTAATTAGTTGTAAAGAAGTCATCCAGACTGCTTTATTGTAATAAATACGTTGTTTTTTTTTTGGCCGAATTATACAACATTGATCAATGACTGATCGGCACCCTTAAATTGACATAAAAGAAATTCGGTTTGTACACAGGTTTCCCTTTGGATCTGTTTGTCAAATAACCATTATTTTTTGCCTGCCAAAGACCCACAACTGTGCCAGTAAAATTGGGAGCTTATACATGGCTTCCAATTCACCTGCATTTCAGGTGACACTTTGCTAACTATTTATATATTTACTAATTACTATTTAATATAGTTGATATTGCTATAATATACGTAAATTAACTATATGTGGGAAGGATTATTTAGGCATGATATAAACGGTTCACCTTCGTCATTGTCTTTTTCCCTTCTTCTACCCTATTCGTAAGATTTGACCCGGCCCAAATACCGAAGCATCGATATTGATTTACCGCCCTTTCTATAATTTTTAGTGAATGAGTCAATATATTTATGTAGAATTGTTTTTAAGGAATGTTTCCTGTTTAAAATTATGTATCGTTTCTTTTCAGCATTTTTTTTTGCACACCTATGAATTTAAAGGCGGAGACACTGCAAGCTTATATAAACAAAATCGATAGAGGTTAGCCTGTGCCCGAGACATTATAAAACTCAATATAGTATATACCTCATTGCGTAAAATCTGAATATCAAGAAAAAGCACACACATGTGTTATCAGTTCTGAGTTGTTTATTCAACAATAAATTTCGCAAACAAAAAATCACTTAGAAACAATCTCCCCCATTAGACTCCATGGCTGGGGAAGAACAGGGGACAAAAAATACCTTCACAAAAAAAAATTTAAACAAAATCCAAAAAATAACCAGCCATCCACTTTAATAGCCCCAAAATGACAAGCTAGGCAGGGGGTAGCGCATGATTTAACTAAATAGACAACTCAATCAAGAGACATCAACTCCAAATGAAACCGTGAAAACTTATTTACAAGCTAGAAATTCTCTAACATAATTTTTGAACATGCCAAACGAGCGGCAGTTTGTGCAAACTCTGGGAGCGTGTTTAGAACCTGTTGCAAGCTGTCAGAGGGTTGAATTCAGACCTCACTGATGAAGTATGAAGAATCTGTAAATTGTTAGAAGTTTGGATATGATAAGTCGATTGACCCAAAACAAAAGATACATTATTACATAGGGCAGCAGGAAGATGGCCGTGCAATTGTTAAAAAAAATGAAACTAGAACAAAAAAGAAAATAGAGAGATTTCAAATCAAGCAAGCGTTTAAGTGAAAATCTGTTAGTTTCCTGAATAAGAGTAAGTGCTTTATCATAAAATTTTGACAGTGACTTCAGAGACAAAATTTGACATACAAATAACAGAACAATTTAAAACACAAGACTGAGCTAGGCTGTGGAACAAGATTCTGAGAATCGACCCTGTAAATATGTCCTTGAGCTTTCTAAGTATTCCGAGACTCCTGGAGAATTTCATTTTAATCAGGTTAGTATTATGCTTGGAGGAAAGGTTTTTTTCAATCAAGATGCCTAGGAATCGAACATAGCAATCCTTAGGTCTACTTAGAGAACCTCTCGAAAAGTGTATTTCATTTGAATCAGGGAAAAGCCTCTGAGACTGTGGAGAAAATAAGAAAATATGACTTTTCTACATTTAAGGCAATCTAATTTACATCCAATCAGTGGATAACTCTTTCAAAAAGGGCTATCATCTTTGAACGAAGATCAGACTCAGTTCTACCAGCTGTGCCAAGAGTACTGTCATCAGCAAAAGCAATAAGTGCATCCGGTAAGGACGAACTCCTGTCACAATTAGTGACGGATGCTGGTTAAAAAAGACAGAAAATGGTGTGTTTTAAATTTTTAACCGCATTAATAAGATCGTTGACGTAGATTAAAAAGAGTATCGGTCGAATGACACATTCTTGTGGAACGCCAAACTCTATTCCAGAAGGGTTAGAAAAATGTGGATCAAACGAGATGAATTGACCAGATAAATATGATAGAAACCAAGTATTAGCACTCCCTCTTATACCAATACGGGACAGTTTCCAAAGAAGAATCTTGTGTGTTAATGAGTCGAATGCTTTTCAAATATTGAGAAAAAGAGTAGCAGGTATCAGACCAGAGTCGAGAGCTGAATGTAAATAATTCAAGAGAGTTGCACATGCATGACCACCCAGTTGAGTGCTTCGCCATAAAATCAAACTGAAAATCATGAAAAAAGTGGTTTAGAATTAAGAAAATCAAGAATTCGAGAAAACATAGCTTTCTCAAAAATTTTACTTAACACTGATAAAAGAGATATGGGACGATAATTTGCAGGATCATTCCTTGATCCACCTTTAAAACGAAAAATAGCACGAACACGCTTTAAAGCCCTTAGGAAGACACCATTTTCAAAAGAAAGACTCAAAAATCTTATGAAGGCAGAAACGATGACAGGACGAATGAACTTGACAACCTTAGTTGGAATACACTCTGGGCCAGAAAATGAAGAGCCCCTCAAACCAATGACAACTCTGGCTATTTTAGATCAAGAGACAGGCTCTAATGCCATTGATTTAGGACAAGGCAGTCCAAGGTAAGACTAAAAATCAGGTAGAGAAGAAGAAGGACTTACAGAAGAGGCTGTAGTTTTGCCGATATTAGCAAAATAGGAAGTAAACGCATCTTTAACTTTTAGCTCACCTTCTACATTTTCGCCGTCAATCACAACACTTGAAGGAACAGACAGAGGCAGAGAAGATGGCCTGATAACAGAATTAATTACTTGCCATTTCTTTCTAATGTCTTTACTACACGCAGAGAGTTGTAAAGCAAATGTAAAAGCAAATTGTAAACTCTTTTATAAGTTTTGAAAAGTTGAAGTCGAGAATCACGCAAAAATGGCTTAGAGGACTTGTAAGCCTTCTAAAGATTATTTTCTTCCTCCAACCTTTAAGGAGGCCAGGAGTCATTCAAGAATTCAAATGGACTGTTCTTGTCGATGCCAGATTCGACTGGGGCGCATCACATGTATCCAAGATAACTTTTTCAAAAAATAATAAAACGAATTAAACAAAGAATCTGTATAAGATTCATTTTCAGAAATACTACACGAACGACCCGCAAACCGTAACCTAAGAAGATGCAAACCATTAGAGCCTGGTCGTTTATTTCTATTCAAAAGATAGCACTTGAAGAAGGCCATTGGATTCGCGTTACTAACTCCTATTTCAGTGAGAAAGCCACAGGCAGCATTTTCTGAGTCACTACCTTGAAGACTTGGTGTGCTGTGAAGTAGAATGTTCCGTCTTTTTGAAACAACTGCGACTTGAAGATAAGACGTATTTTCTTCTTTAAGCTCCAAGTTCTCATTTCGCAAAGTCTGAATTCCCTTTTCCAGGCCAAGAATCTTCGCCATTGCTCCTGATCAAAGTACGACTTTTTGAGAGACATCATAAAATTATTCAATGATCTCCCCTAGATTGGTTAATTATCAAATCAAAAATCCATTAAACAAAGACTTACTGGCAAGGGCCCGTATTACTGAAATAAATCGAGAGAGGCTCGTGTTCAAACAGCACAAAAAAGCTAACAGATAACTACCTTCATGAAAATTCTCTTCCGTCATGATAAATTCCTCCATGGACAGATCCTCTCACGTAACCCCCTCCCCCCAGTACACCCCTAGACCAATGAGAAAAAGTCCCCCTGAAAATGTCTGTACACTTCATAATAACCATTACTATATGTAAACAATGGTCAAAGTTTGAAACTTGCAGCCCCCCCCCCTGGGGACTGTTGGGGACTACGTCGTCCTTAATGAAATAAATAATAAGTTTTTGGCTACGCTGAACAGAATGGCTATCTCAAAATTTTGATACGGTGATTTTGGGAAAAATGAGCGTGAGAGTGGGCCAATGTACCCTCCGATTTTTTGGTCAGTTAAAAAGGGCACTAGAACTTTTAATTTTTGTTAGAAAGAGCCCTCTCGCGACATTTTAGGATCATCGGATTGGTGCGATCACCCCCGGAAAAAACAACAACAACAAGCAAACAAACAAATAAACACACATCCGTGATCTGTCTTCTGGCAAAAAATACAAGTAGATAGGAGCTTGAAACTTCTACAGTAGGGCTCTCTGATACGCTGAATCGGATGGTGTAGTAGGGGCTGTTTCCCACTATTTTCTAAAATAAGGCAAATTTTCTCAGGCTCGTAACTTTTGTTGGGTAAGACTAAACTTAATGAAACTTATATATTTAAAATCAGCATTAAAATGTAATTCTTTTGATATAACTATTGGTATCGAAACTCCTTTTTTTTAAAGTTTCGGGTACCATTGAGCCGCGTCGCTCCTCTTATTACAGTTCGTTACCACGAACTGTTTGGTTACTAAAATGCTGGATGTTATACTGTCAATTTACTATTAGCCAGGGACGCCAATTAGGGGAGGGATTTCCCCCCAGGTTGCAAGAATTTTTTTTGTATTTTCATTATGAAAAAAAAAATCATCGTCCCGCTACATTTTCATGAATTGCCGCCCCTGCTATTTGCATTCACTTAAGCACGCGTTTTAAAGTGACAAAATGCAGTTCATAGCCACCTGATGAGTACTTCGCATAGGATATTGACTGTCCATGTAAGTATTTTTCGAATTTTTTTTTCTCAGATCCCTGTATATACTTCAACTCCTAGAATGGCCAAGTGTTTTGTTTATCTTCGTCTGTTTCATTAGGCAAGCAAAGCTAAAACAAACGCCTTTTGTTTTGTCAGTGGTCGCTTTGAGAGGAAACTAATTTCTTCGCAAAAACACTTATTGCACCTATTTAATTGCTATTTTTTCATCCCTCTTAATTAGTTTTTTTTTCTGGTCCTTACTTAAAGCTGTTAGAAATGCTTGTCGTTGACCGGATTCAGAAGAAGCTATCGAAATTACATTGACGTATTTTTGCACACACAACTTCACAGTGTGTATTCACTGATTGTAGCTCAACTACCCAAGTTAGAAACCGGAAAATGTTTTTAAAAAAATGTACAATTCTTGTGTAATCAAATACAAAATTTCTCTAGAAAAGGAAAATCAAGAAATGATGTCTTAAGATGACGCTCAAATCTTCTGAAAGAAAATATAACAATTTGGGAATGATGAGAATGGACACAGGCTATAAAAGTCTGAAAACCTAGACTGAAAAACCTAAAATGTGATGTCATGAAAAAAGCGTACAAGAGCTGGACACCCAGGCTGCCGACCCACACGGCCGAAGCAAGTGAAGAGAGTTGACACGGGGGAGTTGAGGGAGTTGGTTAGTCTCTGTAAATTTCTTTCTTTATGAGCCTTTTGAAACTGGATTAGCTATTTTTGTGTCCGTTTATATTTTTCTTTTCTCTTGTTTCTATTTAATTTACAGTTTCTCGGATAGAATAAAGAATTGACTTAAATTAAAATTATCCGCTAAATATCTGATATGGTCTTTTAATTGACCAAAAAATATTTCTCAGTGCTGCTGAAGCTGGAACCATCTCTTTCCTAGAGAAATAGAAGTACATACGTTTCTCTTGTTAGAAAATTTCATATTTTCTCGAATTTTAAAAATTGGGGTAGAAAATATTCAGGATAGAATATAAACATAGAATGTATTTCGGGAATTCCTTTTTAATGTTCATTACTATTAGTTATCTGTTGAAGGTTCAAAGAAAGAGAATACAAAGAGAGACTGCTATCCTGTAAAGAAAACACTTTCTTTAAAAAATGATTGGCTTGAAACCCTCCAGTGTAAACTTCTGAGTCAGTAAAAAGAACGAAAAGTGTTTGAGACGCAAGATTTTTCAAGTTATGGTTGTTATCCACAGAGCTTGGACCAAAGCCCTAGATATTTGATCAAATGATAAGTTATATGTGCTAGCTGTGACATATACATTGCCCCAAGCGTAAGGAGTCTTGCCTTTGAAGTCCCGAGTAATATAGATTACAGCTAGTTTTCATAGTATTTCCTTTTTCAGGTTTCATGGGTAAGGCACAAAGACATTCATTTGTTAGCCGTTGGTACGGAGACCTACACAAAGGATCCTCGTTTCAAAGCCCACTTTGTTCAATCTTCAGGGGACTGGACCCTTCAGATTAAAGGCCTTATTAGTTCAGATGTAGGCGCCTATGAGTGTCAGCTAAGTACCACACCTCTTAGAGGACACACTGTTTATCTTTCTGTCCTGAGTAAGTGTCACCTTTATTTTTTATCTCCTACTCTCTTTTTATAAGTTGAAAGTTATTAGTAGCCTATTGGTAGTTTGTAAACCATTAGCTGTTGAGACAAGCAAATAGAATAATGTACAACATAAAGAAAGCCTATCTTGCAAATCAAAAACAACTGAAGGAAAGAAAGCTAGTTTTATGTAAATGATTCAAAAACAAATAAAAACTACTTGAAATAATCGATTGTCTAAGAACAATAGTTGCTACAGGAATTTGATTATACCTCCTCCCATCGCTGCTATTTTAGGATAACCAGGTAGTCCCTCGCGCAAGTCAGCACTGTGTATGGCTCTAAGTTTTCAATTACAGAAAAAGTGATATTTTACGCTCGTTGAATTACCACGTTTCTGGAAAGTTTATTTTGGCCGTTAAAACTTAAATAAGAATTATAGTGACAGAGAGTTATACACTATAATACTGTGTTATATACATAGTATACAATATACTGTACCAAATCTGTGTCAATTTAACGGCTAATACTAAGCACTGCAGCACCAAGCCGCCTGAGACCAACACACCTACACAAGCTTCTCCTCCATCCCAATATATTCAAAGCCCCCTCTTAAAATCTTCCCAGGAAGTGCTCAACTCCCTTAAATCTTTCCTTAGGACATCCTCCCACCCTAAACGTGGAAAACCTGGTTTCCGTTTAGCCATAGATGGTTGGCCGAAAATGACAATCTTAGGTAATCAGTCATCCTTCATCCGCAGAACGTGCCCCAGCCATCTCAACCTTTCTCTCATTATAGCCCTAGAAGTGGGATTGACCCACACTTTTCGTAAAGCCTACTGTTTAAATACGGTCAGTCAGTCAGTTACCCAAAATAATCCCTAGGCAATTTTTCTAGAAAACATGTAGCAAATCTTCCTCTGTTTTTTGGAATGCCTATGATTCAGAATAATATGTGATGACTGTCATCACTGTAGCTTTCAATATTCTAATATTGATTCGCATACTTACCTTCCTATTCTTCCAAACTTTATTCAATACCATGGCTATTGTACTTTTCATATCTCTATGGCACTCACTGTCATTGCCAATAATTAAATAAAAAAATATATTTTTTTTAACTGAAAGTAAGAAAAATATTAAAACTCAAAACAATCTGAAATTATTCCGTATATGAAGGGTTTGCCCCTTCTTCAATACCTTCCTCTTTACGCTAAAGCTTTTAGCACTTAAAAAAAATTCCTATTCTAATTAAACGGCCCTTGTTTTTCAGGAGCCATTCTTGAGCAATTGGGACAAACAGTCAAATTAGCGTCAGGTGCAAAGTATTGAGGATGAGGGGGCAAGCCCTTTGTATGAGGAACAACTTCTGTGCGTTTTGAGTTTTAAGGTTGCTCCCTACTTTCATAATACTTTTAATGTTGCTCCCTACTCCCTGCTAAAATACAAACCACCGTAAAATTCCCTGCCATACAATTCCAGAGTACAGAGTACACAGTACAATTCTATCCTCATTAAAAATCCCTGCCCCTCCCCCCGGTGAAATTTCTTGTGGACGATTCAGATTGAAAAAATCTCCTTAACATACTTTCATTTGAAATAGAATTTGATTTCTAGCTGTTTTCCTGATCACTTCAGAAATCCACTCCTCCGTGAAACATTATTCTCAGAAATCCAAACACGATGAAAATAACCCCCAGATAATTCCCCTGGGAATCTCCAAATACAAAATTGAGTTAGCAAAGAGAAGGTAAGACAATTAAAAAGAATTTTGTTAGAAATTTTGTAAAATCCCCGCAGTGTAAAATTACCCCTGAAAAGCTCACCCCTGGAAATTTTGCTCTCCACGGAAAATTAACCCCTTGTAAAACCTCCCGCAGAAAATTCACCCCCTCCCCCAAAAAATTTCTGTATACTTGCCAATAACAAATACTATGCATAAACAAAGAGGAAATTTCAGGATTCATAGGCCTTTCCCCAGGGGTTGTGGGGGCTCATGTTATCCCGAAAGGCATCGTTACTGGGCTTTTCAACTACGTTCGGCAAAATGGTTATATCAAAATTTTTATCGGCCGACTTTGAGGAAAAAAGGGGGTGGGAGGGGAGATAGTTGCCCTCCAATATTTTGGTCAGTTAAAACAGAAAGTATAACTTTTAATTTTCGTTCCAAAGAGCCATTTCCCGATATTCTAGGGCTGTTGGTTCAATGTGATCACCCCTGAAAAAAAAACACGTATCCGTGATCTTTCTTCTGGCAAAAAAATACAAAATTCTACATTTTTGGAGATGGGAGCTAGAAACAACAGGGTTCTTGAGCACGCTGAATCTGATGGCATTAGCTCCATTAATGTTTCTTGACCTTTAGAGGGTGCTTTTTCTTTTTCCAAAATTAATTTATATAAAACTTTCCGAAAATGAAGTTTTCTTGAGAAAAGTAAAGGCGATATTAAACTTAAGATCAGAAGAAATAGAAACCTATAATAACTCAAACTCAAAACAATCAGATATTACTATTAAAGAAACAAATGCAACCTCAAACGAACAGAAATTAAATAAGCAATCATAACAAAAAAACATATAATAGGTACTAATATAAATGAATAAATAAATCTCAAAATGAGTAAAGCTTAAGTTTAATGTGCAAATCAAGTTTAAAACGAACAAAAATATCTTGCTATTGAGGTATAAATTAAACCCAAAATGAACAGAAATTGTATAAAAAATCACAGCAAACAAACAAACAATATTTACTAATATAAATGAGTAAAAGAATCTTAAAACGAGTGAAACCTAAATTGAATATGCAAATCAAGCTTGAAACGATCAAAAATCTCTATTAAGAATAGTTTGGGTTTTGCCTCCTTCTTTTATTGCAAAAGTCTGAATGTATGATAGACAATATCTAACAACAATTTAAAATGAAATCATTTTTATACAATCCTGAAAAAGGATAATGCCATCTGTGCCTCTCACTTAGACTTCATGTCTTGAATTTGTCTCCAATTGGCCAATGGCTAGGTGGCGACTTGATTTTAATTCATTTTAAATAAACCACAAACTGTTTGATGCTACTAAGGTAATTGAGGTTGATCGGTATTTTCGTTACCCTACGCTACCTGTTCATCATCACTTATTCCTAGCGACTTAGTTTTCATAACATTAATTTTAAACCTATTCTAGTACTCTGAACTCACAAAACCTGTAAAAGTTTATTAGTTCCGCTCACACCTTCATCTAGGATGCTTAAATTATTAATATAATCTAAGCCCAGGAATATTTTTCCTCCTCATTTGATTCCATGTTCTCCCATTACGTTTCCTGTACTCCTTAAGACGAAGTCCATCAAAATGACCTATATAATTGGGGATAGAATACAACCCTGCTTTACTCCTGATTTAATAAGAAACCAGCTACTAAACTCATTTCCTACCTTAACCTTGTGGGCATCAAGTCATGGTTAATTGTAGAATAGAAAAAAATCAAGAATCCAAATGACATGAAGAAGTCCTTTGAGGGCGTACTTTGTGCGCAAAAAGACAGTTTCGTCCTTGCAATAACCATATGAATACCGCTCGCCCCCTTCTTTTGTCCAGAAAAAGATACAACAATGATTTTTTTCCCAATAAATAGCAATTCTTTGGCTCTATTATGTTTGAATTTAGTGTGCATCAAGGCTTTGCTCAAGTGATCGAGTTCAAGTTCAGACAAAACATTCGAATGGTGAAAAAGAGAAAGGGTGCAAATTTTGGCCTCGACGGTCTAGATGTTCCTGGTAACTTTAGAGCCGAATTATGATCATATTTTATTGCTAAGATTGGGCTCTTTTAAGCAAGCAAGAGCATAAGCCTTCGTTTTGATCAGGAAAAGACAACTGTTCTTTCTGCTCCTCCTTTTGCAATAAATATTTAAGTGCCATTAAAATAATTCTCATATATTTCTTAAATAAATAATTTGTCACGGGGATGCCTCTAGCCAACTCTCTCATTTTTTGTACATAAGCATATAAATATAATATTTTAATTTACCATCTAAAACTTCTGCCATAATAAGAGAGCTATTCCTCTGCAGCATGTATGCTATAGGCCTAGTCCAAAAATAATTCAAAGAATGAAGGGAGGCTAGGGGGGTAAACTCTCCCATCTATCTTTCCACTTGTATTTAAAGAGTTAAAGAACTAGGGCTTTTTTAACCATTTTTTAATAGGCTTCAGGCAGCCCTCTCCCCATCTCATAGAAGGATACACTAACTCTTTTCCCTAATAGCTGATGCAAAACCTACCGTAAAAGTTTCGTGCTGATTGGAAAAGAAAAAAGTGTCTGGCCCATTTTAAGGTGTCAAGAGTCAATACAACCTATTTTTGGGCCTAAAATTTCTCCTCTAAGGTTTTTTTTGTGAAGGGTGTATGCGAAATATGTTTTAAGCCGACCAGAAAAAAAATTGGGCCGGTGATGAAGTGTGCAATAGATGTCTTTCATGATGGCTCAAATAAGTCAATATAACTTGAATTTCTTTTCCACTGGTCAAAGCACGAGCTGTGACTCCACGAGAGATCACAGTCCTAAGCCCCCAGGAGAGAGATAGATGTGAAAAAGAAGTAAAAGAGCTCCTAAGAAAATAAATGTGCAGAGGAAGCGGTAAAGACTTCATGTCCGATAATGATTCTGACCTCGATCAGTCGTCTAACAATGACGACCAAAAGTTTGCAACAGACAATCCGGATCGAGAAATTCAGCCTGTACTTTCTCTCAATGTGTCAATGTGTCCTAGTGTCTCTGTACTAGGACAGAGGTGATGAAGCAGACATCAACCACACATACAACTTCTGTTTATCAATGCTTGGGGGGGGGGGTTCAAGTTGGACAATGTCGATGATACGGATTAATTCAACTTATTTTTCCCAGACTTGAATGATGTAGCAGCGTTAACCGTTCTCCAAACACATCATAAGCGCCAGCAGCAACTTCTCTTGCATTGCAATCAGCAACTGCTATTATACCTGCTCAATCTGTTTACCTTGCAAGAGCTAAAAAAATGCTTCTTCCTAAGTATTGGCAGATCTAGTGAAATCAATAGATGCTCATCGGTTTATGGCAAAACTGTAGAAAAAAAATATCAAAGGAGAGAAAGTAGTTTAAGGAGATAAAAACGGAGCCTAAAATTTCAGATATTATATGGAAGGGTTCTATGCCCCACTATTATGAGGCATATACACCCTTTTATCTCCTCTGGATGTTTATCACAAAATATATTCTTTCAAATATTCTGAATCAAACAAACCTGAATGCTACTAAAAAGAAGAATTTATTTTTTTGAAACTTTCTCTCAAAGAGTGGCATAGGTTTCTTGGAATTGAAATGCTTATGGGCACTTTCAAGCATCTGACTATGAGAAAGTATTCGGTGAATGGAATAAAAATACCACCGTGTCTGTTACCATGAGCAGAGATAGAATCAGGTAGTGATAATACAGATATAAATCAGCTTTAGATATTTTTCCCACATTCACGATAACATTTTGAAGACATCAAAAGAGGATTGGTCATGATAAGCTGCTAAAGATCAGAAGATTATTAAAGGCATTGAGAAGAAAAAAACAGGCAGTTCAAAGGAAGGAATAAATTCCGACAGTACTTCAAGGAAAATACCATTCAGGGGTGTGAAGGTCTTTAAGATAGACGACATTAGAGGAAAAGTTTACACAAAAATATACAGAGGGAAAGGATCTGTTGAAGTTTTCCTGACTTTGTCCATAGACTTGTATAAAATCTGCCAAGGTTTATGAGCTTCAAGCCGTACTTAAATAGCTTCTATAATGGAATCGATCTCATGCACAAGCTTCGGGTTGAATATGGAACCAATTCATGTGGTACGATATAATGCAACAATATGACACTTTTCCAGATACTGATGACAACGCGGTGAAGAAAGGACAAGTGCCATTATACTTACCTTTTGAAAGACACACAGAAGTATCCTTAGTAAAATGATGACAACAAACCAGCTCATTCTGTTTTGTTATACTGTTTTGCTAATTACGTTCATAAGTGTCAGAGATGGGATGGCACAAACTAAAAGGACTTCAAAGTGGCTTGTCTCTTAATCATCCATGATGTTGACAAATCAATGGAGGAGTGCAGACTGACATCCTCTCTAAGAAATGGTAACTAACGACTACTTTTTTAAGCACTATGCATCTACCTCGAGAGACAGAATACCTTCGAAATCAGTGAAATGTGATCAAACCTCGCATTTTCTTGACACAACAGAAAAGGAAAGATGTCACTTAGAGAAATATGTTAGGAGTGAAAACAGTCAAATTATGTTTTCAAAGTGCAAATTTCGAAGACGTTTGGGCTCAGATCACAACTGTTTTACAAGTTTGCACCTGAATTAGCACTTGATATGTCTAGCATGGCCAGACAGCAACCATTCACATTTTGGATATGGAATGAAATAAAATCTTAAAAGATAAAAACATCCCACTTGACCCTCAAGGATTACTCTCAGCTATCTTCAGTATCTTTCTGGAACTCATTCTTGATTGAGACCTGAAAGGGCTAAGGTTACTAACTATATTGAAACAGCAAAATAGCTACCATTGCCATCTATCTCCAAATCAGTAAGTTTTCTTCGGTACCCCAAGCTTTCAAAGTAAAAATAATCATGGAAATAATCCATATAGACACAAAAAGAAGAAATTCTTAGCCGTTTTAATGGCTCAATTCTATACTTTAATTATTTCACTCACTATTTCATATGCTCCTGGAAGTTCACAATACTGATTCTAAAAGAAGTAATTAATTTAAAAAGATTATCCTTCTTCCAAAAACCTCGTATATTTGTCTGAAACTTTTTTTTTAAAGACAATTATACCCAAAATTCTTGAAATTTTTCGATTTTTGTGCTAGGTTTATCCTTTAAAGGAGAGGAGGGGGATTTCCCCTCCCAACCTCCTGGCAAATGTTTATAATGATCACTGTTATAATAGTCAAGAAATAAGCGTTATTATTTAAGTCTTACCAAGTAGATCCAAGGATGAGGCGCTGTTCTGACTGTCAAGAGGATCTCTATCAAAACGTTGTCTAATTTTAATAGTACAATAAAGATACGACATAGAAAAGGTTAGACTTTGGACAAGTTGCAACAAAAATGATTTTAATACCATTCAGTAGAAAAAAAAAACACACTAACTAACATATCCAAAATAGGTGTCGCTACTCCTAGTCGAAATGGATCGAATTCCCCCTTAAAGCGCAGAGGAGGGGGAAAAGGTTAAATTCCTCCATGCGATATCATATAATAAATGTCTTCTGTGAGGTTATTTGGGTCATATATTAGATAAAATGCGTGTAAAAATGGTCCGTCACCTGCATAACAAGGATAATTTTGGTAATTCTTCTTTAGCGTTTGAAGTGGGAGGGGTTTATCTCCAAAAAACAATGACATATCCTAAATTAGTCCGTAAGGTGTCCTTTCTAGGGTTTTCTTCGTCTTATATGAAAGATAAAGGAAAAAAAGGACTTGAAACCTACAGAAACTGACACCTATGCTACTGAGTGGCAAAAAGAAAAAAAATGTCTTGTCAGTGAGCACCAGGATTTGTAACAACAACAGATTTTGTTGTCATGCTTGTCAAGTCTGCCCTCAAAGTGTGAGACGGAAGGGTGAAAAAACATAAATCATTAAAATGTTTGTCAAGAACTAACTCTTATGGAGCTATCAGTGTAAAAAAAAAACCAAAAAAAAACGGAAATTGAAATTGGACAGAAATACTCTCAAATAAATTCATTAAATTTCACCGGCTTGATGTCCTGTCAGTATTAATTAACTCAGTAGTCAGTCCTTATTTCATAATTACACCAGCCAATACCACTGATATTCATTTACAAGCCTCCTTAATAATTTCACACAGTGTCATCTAAGTTATATCTACGCATTATAATTCTGTTGATTGAACCTTGGCTGAAACCTTGAATGTTCTTGTTTCTAAGCTTAGACCAAGGTAGTGACGCGGTAAATGTGCGAATACTTTACTTTGTTTGCCTGATTCTATTGAAAATATAATATACGTGCTAGAATTCTTTCACCTAAAAATACAAGAATCTACATCGAAAATCAATCAAAACTTGATGTGTATCGCTTCTTAGTACCTAAAAGTTTCATGGCCTGCTTAGAATGGTTTCATGTAAGCTTTTTTCGAATACCAGCCTCAATGCAAATGTTTCAAATGTTTCAACATGCACATTTTTCACTATCCATGTTTAAGCTGCTAAACAAATTTAATTGTCCTAAGATACATTCCCTCCGTGTTTACTTATCGTTTATCAGGCCGTTATTGGAATATGCATGTCCGGTCTGGCATTCGCAACTTTCAAATGAACTTAGTAACAAAATCGAGTTGGTCCAAAAGCGTTCGCTCAGGATCATTTACAAAGAAGGCAAGATTCCATACTCCTTCCTCCTTAAAGCTGCACGCATTTAAATTCCTGTTTTCGCTAAATTTAAGATTAAATTTAAATTTAAATAAACGCATTTAATAAATTCTTTTCTTAAAAGAAAGGAGGGAAAAAATTTGCCTGCTTTTCGCTAAATCAGTCATTTACAATCCTCGTACTGAGGATTTACTCTCTGATTTTCACAATCCCATTAGACTCCGACTCCTCCGGTTGGCCTCCTTAACAATCTCAACTTACTCTCCGAACCATACTGTTACAGAGATGTTCTGTAAAAGTTTTATCCTCTTTATTCTGGAACACCTTAATAATAATTTGTGATTATGTACTTGCCAAATTCCCCTTTTCCTCTATTGCCGTTTTTTTTTTATATATTGTAATGTTTTTGTAATTTAATTGTCAAGTTCACTGATTTGCCCTTTATCTTTGATGATTTTGCCTTTTTAATTTTAAGTGTTTGACTTAATGTACTGATTTAAATTTTTTTTCTTAACTTTTACTGACATATAAAGTGAACTCGGCTCTATAGAGCTTGTGATAGTCTTTTGAAAATAAATATTATCTTATCTCTTATCTTATCTTGTTTCTACCCATGATCGATCTTCCTTCGAGTAGTGAGTCTTGTTTATATTCTGCCTTGATATTTTTAGCCTAGCAAAAGGAGAAATAAGGATTTATGTCCGTCGTAACGTTTGCTCAGCCTTTCGACGATTTCAAGAAATGAATTCTTGAAATCGTTAATTGTTCTTGAAATCTTGGAATGGCCTTAATTCCGTCTATTCAATGTTAAAAAAGACTTTCACAACTAAAGGTGTCAGCAAAAAGCAGCCCATTCTTCAGAAGGCGTATGGAATTTATATTCCCTAATATTTAAATCGTGGGTGGCTTGCAGTTTATAAGTCTTTTTCTTTTCCTTTTTTCTTAACTACGGTCAAGAACACCATAGAAAGGACTTTTTGCTCACTAAAATAGGATACTTTGTTACTTTTCTGACTTAACCCCTCTTACTTCAAAATCTGAGGGGAAATTTAAAACATCCCCCTGGTACTGGTGTGGACCAAATTTGAATTTTGGATTTTGAGATTTTGAATTCAAATCTACTGCCCTAGGTGAATTAAAATCGAATAACTGTGGGCATCAAGCCATGGCTAATTGTATATCCCTTTGGTACTGGTGTATACCTCAATGACCCCATAGAAGACATCCCTTTCTACGCATTATCACGAAATAAACTTCTTAACTTGTCCACTCTCCTCCACACTTTAAGGGCAAATTTGACCCAGTTTCCCTCGGTGTAGCGATGCTGATTTTGGATATGTTAATAAGTTCATTTTTTTTTCTATTGAATGGTATTAAAAACATTTTTGTTGCAATTTGTTCAAAGTCTAACCGTATTTAACTGCACTATGAAAAGGTACCAGCGATTTCCAGCAGGTATGTAAGGGGAATTGGTCAGCCCAGCCTACTTGAAAGATCAAAAATATGCAACATCACAAGCTTTTTTATGTCAAAGTAATGTAATATTTCTCTGCTTAAAAGAAAGAAAAAATGTTTGAAATTAGTAATAGGCCTACTGAACTCTTCCATACATTATCTTGTTGGGAAATAAATATAATCAAAGGCAGTGCTCTAGAACTACCTACGTAAAGAGCCATATGCACTCATTGCATAATCTTTGTTTCCTAGTGACTTTGTAGAGAAGCAGTTTCTGTAGAAAATTTGTGAGTTGCTTATTCTACTGAATATCAAAATTTTAGTCCCGTTTTATTAAAAACGGGAAGGAGTTTTTATGACGGAGTTTATACGGGAAACAGGAGGGTTTCTTTTTTTTTAAAACCCCCTCCTGTGGCCTTTTATTGAATACCCCTCATAGCCACCCTAGACATCAGATCAAAACTTAAGATGTCCACTTTGTTTGAAATAACTGAAAGGTTGAATAACTGCACTTCCGGTGGTGGTAAGATCTCCTCAGTCCCAGGAGAAAGATCATAAATAGTGTAAATTGCCAACTGTTTACGCATAGTTTTGTAATTGAAACAGGGAAGAAGAAGGACTTGTTGGATGTTGGGGTCTAAGCTTGTAGGGATCATTCTTTAAATGAAAAGGATCGAAAAGTTTTGCTATTTGAGAGCAAAACTTTGAAGGCTAAAAACCGGGCGAAAAAAGTTGTTTGTCCCTGATTAGTTTGAACTTTATAGCCGTCAATCCTTGAACCAAGAGGAAGCTCATATACAAAATATTTTTTCTGGGGATAAAACCTCCCCTTCTGTAAAAAATCCAACATTTAAGAATCGTTCTCTTTCTAAAAAGGATCAAACACTTTACTGTGGGAAGAGGGGATGGAGGCAAAAAAGCCAAACACTTTTTATTGGTTAATTCATAATTCCTAGGGCTAAGTGGACTCCGATGCTGAAATTGCGTTCGTAATGGGGCCTGTTTTCTTAAGAACGGGTCTGGCAAAGGACCAAGAAAAGCGACGTCCTCTGGCATCAACATAGCCCATACTGGCCCAGGGGCAATGACCCTTAATTGTGTAAATGTTCAAAGATTGATTTTAGAAGAAAAGGTTTTCCAATCGTCTTGGAGTTCTTAGTGATCATTTTTCAGGCTCATATTCCTAGGGTTTCCTAAGAGTATACCCTGAAAACAAATTGAGTACCTGAGTAAGTCAAAAGACAGGATGTGCACCCGAGTTTTCATATTATCGGCAATATCTTGAAAATAGCTTGGAGGATCAAGTTGAAGCTTCCGTGAGGTTTGGGGGGAAGAGGAAAAGGGTGGGTCAAGTGGTTTTAAAATTTTGCCATGAAGAAGAGGAAGAGATAGATTGAAAGACGTTGCGTGTACTTCGATCATCGGAAAATAATATCTGCAATATCACGGGAATGGCTTGAGGATGAAGTTGAATTTCTAAGGCACTGTTCGGAAAAGGAAGGGGTAGTGTGGGAGGAATTGGAATCCAAAATTTTCTGTCGAGGGAAGGGACTAAATGATTTTTGTCTCTAATCGAGAAAAATGCTTTTGTCATTTCAGATTATCCAGAATTAGGCAGTTTTTTTTTCAGTAAAGTGGCTAGGTGAATAAAAATACGATATATTGCCAGATTACCCATATGACGTATCTGCAATATCTGTGGAGTGATCCGGGGGTACTGATTTGGAACTCTCAGGGAGTGCTGGTAGGGAGAAGGATTAAACATTGAATTATGACACGGGGCCTAAAATTAAATCACTATCCGAACTATTAATCCTTAAGAAAAAAAGAAACTATAAGAAGATCTTCACGCATATTTCTATTATTAACCTGTAAAGAAATTACGTCAATTAAAAACAAACAGAATTCAATAAAAAAAAAATTCAAAGAAAAGTAAATATTCATAATAATTCAACAATGAACAAAAAAAAAAATCCTAAACGAACAGAAATTAAAATAAATAGTCGCATCAAATATAAAGATACTAGATTACGTTATTGTAATTTTATATTTCCTTATTTCTGCTCGTCTTAGCTTTAGTTTGGCTGTTTACTTTTTTGAGAAATTCCTTTTTTTAAAATTCATTGAAAATCAATTAATTGAAAGGAAAGATAATTTTCTCGCAGACTAAGCTAGAAAGCCTTCCTCCTTGTTTCTTCTTTATTCTTAGCACGGCTTTGGAAAAAGTTGGTCATGAAATTTAAGGGACGAACGCTTAATAAACTGTGAAAAAGTAAGAACTTCTTTCAAAGAGTTAATCTAGTAAAAAGAAAATAAACGAAGAATTGTAAACAAAGACGTCTGTTTGAAGCAAACCGTTGGGAAAATAAATCTTCAAAAGAAGCAGAATGAGAGAATAAATACTTAAAAGAAACTATATTGAATCTTTAATACGGCTGTTCAGAATGTGTAAAATATGATGGAAAACATTACAAAAAAAAGTTTCCATTCGCTTTAGAAAAGTATTAAATAAAAAAAACTAATTTTTTTAGCTGAAAGTAAGGAGCGGCATTAAAACTTAAAACGAACAGAAATTAATCCGTATATAAAATGAGTTGTCCCCTCCGCAATCCCTCGCTATTTGCGCTAAAGCTTTTAATTGTTTTAAAAAGTAGAATTGTGGCAAAGAGTAAAACTTTAGCCTAAAGAGCGAGGGATTGCTGAGGGGACAACTCATTTCATATACGGATTAATTTCTGTTCGTTTTAAGTTTTAATGTCGCTCCTTACTTTCAGCTAAAAGATTAGTTTTTTTTTTATTTAATTTCTGAACGTCTTTGAATTAATGCATGTTTGGTTTTGGCTCTCCGTATATAAATTATTAAAATGAAATTTGTATATTAATTCTTTTTTTGGCTAAATGGCTTTCTCTTAGTTTTGATCAGACGATATTGAGAAATAAGGGGTGGAGAAGGAGGCCTAGTTGCCCTCCAATTTTTCGGTTACTTAAAAAGGCAACTAGAACTTTTAATTTTTAACGAACGTTTTTGTTAGTAAAAAATATACGTAACTTAAGAATTAACTTACGTAAAAAACTTTCATAACCTTATATTTTTATTTTGTATACGAGCGGGTTTGTACCCTCGTTAATACCTCGCTCTTTACACTAAATCCTAAGTTTTGTCCCAATTCTTTAAGAATGACCCCTGAATCAGAAATGCCGTAGAATAAATAGTTGAAATTACTAAAAATACTTTAGCATAAAGAGCAAGGTATTTATCTCCTCCTAAATACCTCGCTCTTTATGCTAAAGTGTTTTCAGAACCCCTCATATGCGTAATAATCTCTGTTCGTTTAAAATTTCAATGCTACTTCTTCCTTTCATTTGAAAAAACGTTTTCATGTTTATTTTTCATTGTTTTCTTATAGTAATGCTAGAGAATCCTGCGCCCTTGTCATTGAATTTTTCTTCCCCCATGACAGATTCCTCCAAGGAAAGATCCTCCAACATAGCCCCCTCTCCTCAGCCCCACCCCCAAACAAAATAAAATCCCCCTGAAAACGTCTGCACACTTCGCAATAACCATTACTATATGTAAACACTGGTCAAAGTTTGTAACTTGCAGCCCCTCCCCCAGGGATTGTGGGGGAGTAAGTCATCCCCAAAGACATAGTTATTATGGTTTCGACTATGCTGAACAAAATGGCTATCTCAAAATTTTGATCCGTTGACTTTGGGAAAAAATGAGCGTTGGAGGGGGCCTAGATGGCCTCCAATTTCGGTCACTTAAAAAGAGCACTAGAACTTTTCATTTCCGCTAGAATGAGCCCTCTTGCGACATTCTAGGACCGCTTGGTCAATACGATGACCCCTGGGGAAAAGAAAAACAAAAAACAAACAAACAATTAAACACGCACCCGTGATTTGTCTTCTGGCAAAAAATGCAAAATTCCACATTTTTGTAGATTGGAGCTTGAAACTTCTACAGTAGGGTTCTCTGATATGCTGAATCTGATGGTGTCATTTTCGTTAAGATCCTACGACTTTTAAGGGGTGTTTCCCCCTATTTTCCCAAATAAGGCAAATTTTCTCAGGCTCGTAACTTTTGATGGGTAAGACTAAACTTGATGAAACTTATATATTTAAAATCAGCATTAAAATGCAATTCTTTTGATGTAGCTATTGATATCAAAATTCAATTTTTTAGAGTTTTGGTTACTATTGAGCCGGGTCGCTCCTTACTACAGTTCGTTACCACGAACTGTTTGATAAAGTGATAAGGTCTGAAATAATAGGCACGGACAGGGCTACGGAAGATGGAGAAAATCAGAAACGTAAAAAAGCATACAGCCTTTTGAATTCGTACAATATATGAAAGCAAAACAATATTTGGCATAGTTCGACCCTCGGCGGGTCTTTGGTCAGAGGTTTTCTCTGATATGAATCCCGGGTCTTTTGATATACCATTTTGATACATTTCCCCTCCAAAGGCACATTCTGTTACAATCACAAATTTCCTGGTATGTTTTACAAAATATGGTGCAGCGTGGTACTATAAGATTTAACTGGACGTCAGGACGTAGTGAGCGGAGGGAATTGTCTTTTTCTGTTTTCTCTTCTAGAGTTTTAAGTTTTCCTTTACACATTTATTTAAGTGTCTGCTGTTGGCCTCTTGTGGTCATAATGTAGCGTGAAGCAGCACAGTCATCTGTACGGTAAGTGCAAAATGATGAGCAATGATTTTTTATTTGTTTTAGATGAGCAAAGAACAGCCATCTATTAACCACTTTTTCAAGCCTGTTAGGATATATGTACCTCAGACCAAAACTGCAAGTGTTAGTAAGGATCAACCTCTCATTCCTACAGGTCCTATTCCTCAGCCCTCTTGCAACAGACAAGAAACTGAAAGCTCACAGAATAGAATTCCTGAAATTGTCAGAAAAAGAAAAGTATATTGATCGACAATAGTAATGCCAGTGAAAAGACGAAAGCTGAGATATTTTGACATACATTAGAGACCAATCTTCTCATCTCACTATGAGGAGGGTGTTTACAGACTCAGAGATGAGGCTGTCTGTAAGTCCTGATACAGAAAGAGAAACAGAAGGCCACCCAGAGACCTCAACTGTAGACGCTGTTGATGATAATCTCAGCAGCAATTCCCAAGACAAAGAACCTTTAGTTGTTTAAGAATCGATTGCAGAAGCTCAAAGTTGAAAAGCTTCAGTAGCGACGAAGGGTGCCAGAAGTAAGAAATTATGCCTAGAATATTTACGCCAATGGTAAACATTATATCATTAAAGGGCCCACAGGAAAGCCGCGCTGCATTTATGTAACATTGTATTGTCAGGCAGTAGCTTCCACATTAGGTGCCATTTGAGCAATCCTACACATTTGAAATAAGTGTCTTGGACTCTTTTTAGAGTTTCTGTAGACCAGTTTAATACGGATATTTTGGAAGCAAATGACAATAGACTTTTGAGTAGCCAGGAAAATCATATAGGCAGAATGAATTCTAAGTGGATTTGTGGCACACCTTAACTTGCCAATCAACATCATGAAGGAGCTACTTGAAACCTTGTCGTTGGCTTTTTCTGACTCTGAAGTTGCAAAAGGAGTTCAGTGTGGTCATACAAAACCACACACGTGATCAATTCGATAATTGAAGAGGTAACGTTTGACGACTTGTGCTGCCACATGAGAAAAAACTGTTTTTCTATAATAATCGACGAGTGAGTAATCCCAAAATCCTAGTGGTTTTAGTTTTTCATGTCGATGAAGTAAAGGAAGATCAGAGTGGCGGATGGAAAAAAGTTGGGAAAGATTCATTCTTGAAGCTGGTTGAAGCAGAGCAATGCACAGTTGGAGATCTACACACAGTGCTGACAAACCTTCTGTTAAAAGAAATTACAGTGCCACAGCAGAATTTAATTGATTTTGCATGAAGCAATTCATCGGTCATTGTGGGAGGACAAGATGGTGCGCAAGCAAAGCTTTCACTTAATTTACCCTACCTATTTGTCCTCGGGTGCACATACCATTCAATAAATTTGTGTGCTAATATAGCAAGTCAGAAGCTATCTGTAGACATTGAAAAATTCTGTCAGGACATTTATAATTACATTAACGGAAGCCCCAAAAGAGCTGGATAGCTCATCGAAATGCAGAAATTCTTGGAGCTTGACAAGCATAGGATTATGTGCCATGTCGCAACGAGGTGGCTTTCCCAAACCTCTCAGTGGTTCTACACTATTTCGAGCGATCGTAATGACTTATACTTTTCTTTTGGAATGAAAGCCTTAAAAAGGGAACAAGCCGGCAAAAGCCACAGCTATTCTGGAGAAATTACCGTCACGAATCGTCAAAGACTTTTTTTATTTCCAAGCATACCTGCTACCGTTTGTTACAGACCTGTATAGACAATTCCAGTCAGAGGAGACACAAATTAACATTTTCTACAATCAGACTAGTGAGCTGCACAAAGCAATTGTCAGTCATTTTTTGAAGCCATCGTAAATGGAGAAAACAGAAGCATATCTGATACAGCTTATGGACCCACAGAATTTCCGAGATATGAATGAAGTAGATTGTGGCAGTCGTGTAGAAGTCCTGTTTATCAACAAAAATTTTTCATTATCAGCTGCAACTGCTTTCAAGACAACTTGCACAAAATGCTTGACAGAGCTGAGCGACAAAATAAGCAAACTGTTTTTCAGTTCAAAGTACTAGTCAACTAAAAACCAGGATTGAATAGACCTGAAGATAGCAATGTCTCCCAACTAAGGAAACATGAGTACTGTCCCACTAATCCCCCAGTTTCCAAATTTAGCAAAGGAAATTGATATAGAAAATCTTTCCATGTAATGGAAATGTTTGCCATTTTACTCTGATCTCAAGAAATATGCAGACTCTGACCAGGTTCATTTCCGGTGCAAAGTAGTAGAACGAGTCCACAAATAAAAAGTTTTCCGTTTTTGGGTGAATCCATGATGAAAATTCTGATCCTGCCTCATTCTTCTGCTTGTGCTGAGAGGACTGTATATGTTGTCAAACTCAACAAGACCAAGTTGAGAAACAAACTCGGCTTTACTACCCTGAATGCTCTTCTGGGTGCTAAGAGGGTTGTTACCAAGGATTGGAAGTCCTTAATGAGCATGATGACGCACCCTGAGTGGAGAAGTACCGGATGAAGACATAAGAAATCTGCTGCTGAAAGTGATGTTAGTGATGTTATGGTTTCTGACTGGGGTGATGACCTCTAGTGCCGTATAGGCTTTAGATTGCAGTTTATGTCCACCCGTCGGCCTCTCCGCGTTTCACTTGCAGTTCATGTTTCTCGTTTTTTGTTTTGTTATTTTATCTGGAATAAGTCAAAGCTCCTCAAATGTACTTACTTGGTTGTGTTTCATATGTTATATGTAAATTTGAGCCTATATTTGGAAATTTCGGTTCAGTTTTGAAGATAAAAAACTGAGGTTGTTGATCGTTCGATATTGATTAGAAATTCTGCTGTTTGCAGGAATGACACCAAAATGGTCTCCGCAGGGGAAAGGAGATCTCCCAGATATATTTGAAAGAAGATATCTGATACTTTGTTATCTTTATTATAATGTATTTTTCCGATCGTCCACGTGTTGCGCGTAGCGCCAACAAAATTGTGCGTCTTGCACGTAGCGCAACACGCAAAATATAGACATGATACAATTTTTGGTAAGTAGTGCAATTTTAGGGTGTTTTGCGCTACATTTTCTTCCAAAGCGTTGGCAGCACTGGTGATGCGCTATTACGGAAATGGCAAGAGTTTCTAAATGAAAACATGCATATAGGTTGCCCTATTAGAGCATTCCAGGCAGGGACTAATCGCCGTGAATTAAAATTTCGTGCGCTATATTTTTAATAATATCAATTAGATAAAAATAGAGTTATTCTGAGAGAAGTAAAGAGCAAAGTAGAACTTGAAACTTAAAACAAAATAAAAATTGTTACCTAACAGCTTATCTAACATATATCGCTAAAACTGGCACAAATAAACCATCTGGTGGTAGTTCCTTATGTTTGTAAGATCATGGAAAATTAGCGCTTTACTGAAGACACAAAACAATATAGGAGTTTTTGTGGAGTAAAAGAAAACCTTTTAAGGATACTTCTAATGGTATAAAAATAAAGCATCTTAAGATTGTTAATTTAGTTTTTTTTTTTTTTTTCGTTCAATTTGGCATCACTTCTGCACAGTGAGCTCAGTTAAATGATTGACTGTTGTTTAGGGTCTGAAAAGGACACTTCTTGATTATTTTGTAGACAAGATCAAAGTGATGCAATCGTCATAGTCTTAGGACTATAAACTCACTTTAGCGTTTGTATCATAACTTGGAAATTCTCCGTTACATAGAGAGAAATAACTCGGTTTCCAGACTTCATATTATGGTTTATTTGTTCTTCATTTCGAGTAATACTAGTTGAGAGCAAGATGTTACCTGACAAATTGGTCCATTATTTTTGTTGGCTGTTTAATGACTTTGCACTTATTAAAATAATATTTATTTTTGTGCCCAAGTTTTCAAGATAGCTTTAATTGTATACTGAAAGTTAATGATATCACAGCTCGTAAGACTATGAAATGTGTTATAGATTAGTTTTCTGTTGTGAGGCTACCCCTTCACTTATGACTCCTGAATCAATATTCTTGTTTTTTACACTTGGCTTTTGTGTTTTCAGTAAAACGCTAGTGTCCTATAATTCTACAAACGTAGGTAATATCGCCAGTTTGTTTATTTGTACCAATTTTATCGACGTATGTGTTAGGCTATGAAGTAATAGTTTTTGTTCGTATTAAGTTTTAGCTTCGCTCTTTACTTCCATTCATTAGCTTCCACTCTTTACATTTCCATAATATATAAAAAAATCATATAGAAGGCACAAAACCATGATTGAAAAAAAAAATACACTGATACTCGCGATTCTAATGCATCCAATACTTATACGCACGATACCAACAACACCCGATACTGATACGCCCAACACCGTGTAGAGTACTTTCCCCAAGGACTATGGAGGGTCCGATCATCACCAAAAGCCTATTTATTGGACCTTTGAAGTATCTGACAACCTTGAACAACGAACAACGTGGCTATCATAAAAATTTTTACCAGATCACTTCTGGGGGAAGGGCACAGAGGGAGGGAGTAGTTGTCTTCCAGTCATTTTGGTTTATTAAAAAGGGCTCTAGCAAATTTAACTTCCCTTCTAAAGAACCATTAAACATCCCTCTATGATGTTCTGATAACCTGCTAGCCTTCCTAATAATACAATAGCCTACTGGTGAGCAGAAGATTTATGAAATTTACTAACTTTTGACGTAATACCTTAAATTAGGTATTTTTCCACGACTTCACTGCCTTTCTATGACGAACAAATAAACGTTCAAATGGGGATAAGTCCATTTATTAGACGTGAAAAAAGATACAAAAATCTCTATATTTCAATCTTATGTATAGCTATCGTCATCTGCAGATATACTAAAGCAATAAACTAAAACTAAGGTATCTATATAGAAGAAAATAACAATTTCCCGTCCGCGAATAGTTTATGGTTCATTCAATAGATCTGTTTGAGATACCATTTGAACATTTATTTTTTATTCGAACGAATGATCGGGGTAATTTTGGGTTGACTCGTGACGGATAATGCCCATTGGGCTTGCATATAAAATGGGGGGGGGGACTGAATTTGCTTTTACTCGCTGGCAAACAAGTGATCTAAACCTAATAGCCTTAGCCACTTGTGGTCTCTGGTGGACTATCGTGTTTTAGGATTGACACATGACCGACAAATTCTCTGGAACCGCAGACAAATGGGAAGACCTATTGTTTTCCGAGTGTTAGGGTAAACAACACGGGTAAACGGCCGGAATAAGCATGACTCTCTTATTGGACAAATTCTTGCAGGCTACCTTTTGGAAAGGCATGTCCACCTAGAGTCTCCGGCTGGTTGACCAAGTTTTAGAATTGATACACGACCGTTAAGTCCCCTGAAATCACAGACATGTGATTCAGTGAAAATGCTTCCAAGCTATTCCACTTAAGATGTGGCACCAAAAGTGCATATTTAATGCTATCTATATAGTACTTCCGGATGGTAGAATTGATAAAAAAAGAGCGTAGATATAAGCAATAACTTTCAAATGAGCCATAAAAGATGTTAGGTCAACCCACCCGCAGATGGTGGGATTTATGGGAAGAACACAGATATGATCGAGCTATTAAGCAACTTTTTACCAGGTTCTGATAGTCCGCAAGCCCCACTCCTTGAAAAATTTCTAATGTCACATGATGCTTGCAGATGGTGAATTCATAAGAAGCACGTAGATGTGAGAATTAGATTTTAAAGAAGCCGTTAAACGTCTCTCTATGATGTTTTGGTAACCCGCTAGCCCTGAAAAAGGGCTCTTTTTGAAGAAAAAAGAAGACATCGGCGCTCCCGATGCAAAAAAAATGATTTTCCTTGCTATTTGAAGTGGTAGACTGTAATTCCCCAATTCAAAGATTTAACCATCCTGATTCAAATGGTGTATTTTTAATTTCGGTCTGAAGCCTTTTGCCGGGGTTTCAGGCTTTTTTTCGAAATCACAATAAATTTCTTTTTGCAATATACTTTTACTTTTAAGAAGAACTGAAATAATAGTGACCATTACTGAATCAGCGTCAGATGGCGCTGATTTTTAAAAAAAAAAACGCGTTTTCTTACTTTTGGTCAATATGGGTTGTGGTTTGCTGTTTACTAGATTGCAAATACTGCTACAACTATGATTCATTAAAAAGGTATGAAGTCAGATACAAAATGCAACGCTAGCACGATAACAAAGATAACACACAGTTCGACGAAAATATACAAATAATTGGTACAAAGTATAAAATTACCATTGGTACACTTCGATGTTGCAGAAGTTAATCCAAGCAAAACTGAACATTGAAACTGAACGTGGGTTAACAGAAGTTCTCAAAACGATCTTTTATGGGTCATTTGAAAGCTATTACTTATATCTACGTTCTTTTTATCAGAAATTAATGGCCTCCTTTGCATTTAAGAGAGCTTTAGACCATACAGTTCGTAGCAGCAAACTGTAAGCGAAGAGCGGCCTTTTTGAATAGAAGCAAAACTCTAAAAAACAAGGTTTTGGTTAAAATGTCTACAGTGTATATACAGTATTAAAATGTATGTGTGCATACTGCATGTACTACTACTACTACTACAACTATTGCTGCTACTCAAGCTAAGGGTAATAAGCTGAAGCTTTCAGGGAATGTTTAGGGGGGTGCTGAACTAATTCGAAAAGCACTATGGGCATCCAGGTTGTCAAAAAGATGTATGATTATTATCTCAGGAACAGCATAGAGCATTAAGTTGAACCTCCCAGGGCATGTTGAGAGGGATGTTGTACTAACCAAAAGACATCCTGTGCATACCGTACTGTACATATGACACTCTGTGCACGCTAGACTATTGCTTTTACTTCTTCTACTACTACTACTACTACTACTACTACTACTACTACTACTACTATTACTACTACTACAACGACTACTACTGAGGCTAAGAGTATGAAGATAAAAGTTGTATCTTCATAAACTGAAAGCAGTAGTAAAACTACTACTACAACTTCTACGACAACTACCACAAAAAAAGGTGCATCAGCAATATCCCAGGAACAATCTAGGGTATTAAATTCAAACTTTCAGGGCGTTTTAAGGGGGATGTTGAACTAACCAAAAGGCATGCTATGGACATACTATTGCAAGTCCTTTTACAACTGTTTTTCATGCTACCACCCATGCTAAAACTACTTCTACAACTACTATGACAACTACCACTACTTCTGCCACTACGACTACTACTAGCAGTCCTGGTGAAGCTAAGATTGTTACAGTGAAACTTTCAGGGAACATTGAGGAAGATTTTGAACTAATCAAATACGCTCTGTCGGTTTAGGCTATAAAAGGTGTGTAACAGCTATATCTTAGGAACAGCTTAGAATATTAAGTTGAAACTTTCAGCGCATACTGGGGAGGGGGAGGTAAGGATTTGGAACCAACCAGAAGATAATACATGTATAAAACTACTGCTGTTTCTACTGAAGGGGATGTTTAATTAATTTAAAACACGATTTTTGTGTGGAAGCTGTCAAAAGGGTGCATCAGTAGTATCTAAAGAAAGACTTGAGTACCAGGTTGAAATTATCAGGACACGTGGAGGGGTATGTTGAACTTATAAAAATGCCCTATGTGCATATTATAACGGCAAGCAGAAGTAAAGTAGTACTAAGATTGCTGCTATTGATGGTATTAATGTGGAACTTTTAGTAACTTTTTCAGGGTGACGTTGGGTAAATTCGAAACACACTGTGTAAGAAGGTTATAAAAAGGGCTGTCAGAAATATCTCTGAAGGAAGTATTGAGTTGAAGCTATTAGGATATGAGGAGGGTCTGTTGAACTAGACCAAAAAGACAAAATGTGAATTCTATTAGTGCTACCACTAGTAATACTACTACTCCTATCATTAATACCGCTCCCAATGCTCCCACTGTTACCTCTGCTACTATAACTACTATAATTGCTAATTCTAAGGGTATTAATAAAACTTACAGGGAATTTTAAAAGGCAGTGATGAATTGGATCAAAACACACTATGAACATGTGATTTATCAAAATTGTATCCGATATCCCAGCAACGCCTCTGGGTATTAAGCTGAAACTTCCAGGACTACCAATTATACTACCACTTTTGCAAGTAATTTCACCACTATTACTGATACTATTACCGCTACCATTGACCTAGTTCAAAATGGTTTAAGCTCATCCAGGCTGTCAAAATAAATCAGGCTTTCAAATTATCCGGTGAGATAACTCAGGACTGAGATAGAATTTTTAATTTTTAGGGAAATTTTACATTTCATTAAAATGGGCGAGCCACTAGGCAAACAAAAATAAAAGTTTTAGAAATCCAAAAACTTATTGTTTTAAAAACCTTTTATTTTGTAAGATAAATTATCTTCCTTCTCTGAGCTGAGAATAGCAAAAACCTTGAATCTTTTATCTTGCAATGAAATATTACATGGAATACTTTATACTTGAGAAACTCAAAGGTATCCTGGATTCTCTATGAAATAGGAAAAGACTCGTGGGAAATATTTGACAGAAATACGGTAGATTTAGAAAATTGAAATAAAATAAAGAGCAGAGAAATGCTAAATTGTGGAACAAACGGAATAACTTAGCATTTAATGACTATACCGAACAGAGAATGTTTTTACAAGTCACAATTTTTCCCATTGGTTAACACTCGTATAGACTAAATAATTTGACACTTATCTAATACCACCAAGAGGAAGGGAAGATACGATAAAATACTTCTTGTGGCAAGTTGTGCGTCATTTGGGCCCGTTATTGATGTTATAGACCCAAAGCAACTGGATTCCTAAACGAGGAATGCATCACCTCCAGTAATTTTCCATCAAGATTTTCAGTCAGTATGAATACTCTATTTTACTACAAGAACCTTTTAATTCTCCGTGGGTGATAAACTCTTGTTTATTTCTTAGCTAAGCTACAGTACAGAAGAGAGACAGATCTTACGAACCCTTTTCACCCGGTTTCTAATGATACGTCAGTCCATGTAGCTGTAGACACCTAGCTCTATCGTCTTTTCCCCTGGAAGTCCACCTTCTGGAGATATTAAAAATCAGCAAGATGCCCGAATAGTCAAGTTGAACGCATCCAAGACAATGAAAAACCAGGCACCCAATCGACCGTCCTGTGTTGAGTTCTAGACTTCATTTTAGGGTAAAGTTATCAAGAACATTGAAAAACTACTTATTGTCTGAAATCACGTCTCATTAAAGCTCTCAAGTCTAACCCTTTACGCATGAATTCTGGGTGAAATTCTTCGTTCTAAGAGCCTATTCCCAAACTCTCTTGCTAAAATCAATTATCCAGAAAGGTCAGCCGTCTATACACGCCTCTTATTAGGTCTGTTGCCATGTCAGGATGTTCTCTCTTTGCGTGGGCTTTTGGTTGGAACCACTCCGAAGGATCCGAAATGGAGGTTCAAAAGATATGTATCACTATTTCAGTATAATTTGACCCCCCCCCCTAATTAAGAGAGCTGTTGGTATTCCATGGATTTTTTGCAACTACATCATATGTACTCTGGTTGACGAGCAACCTTGACGAGTGCTGTCATTTTCGAAGGAACCGTGCAAAGACACGGCACGCTAAGACTATTTAAACAACGAGAAACCTAGCAATGAGTACTTGAAGAAGTAATTTGCCAGAAGCTCAACTTCCATTTTGAATGATATTCTGAGAGGACCTCATGCCTTATTTCCCGTCAGTTGATTCCTTAGAAAGAAAATCTAACAAACACAATCCTAGAAGAAAACTGGACATAAAAGAAGTTGATTAGTAGCATTTTAGACTTGAACGGGTTAGGAAATTGGTCCGGTTAAGGATGTCATAGAAAAATAAAGATTGGAAAACCATCTCTACATTAAACCACTTTATCAACATTAGAGATGTTACATCAGATTATTTATAAGTAGACTAATTAAAGAATGGCGTTCAATCAAAGCTATTTCTAGAATTACCTTCAAAGTTAACACTGCCGAATTAACAACTTTAAAGATGTAGGCTACAGCTTATCTTTTAGGTGAAAACCAAAGCAAAAAATAACCAGAAGAACAACAGAAGCACGTAACACACATTACGATCTACTGTCCATTCTGTTTACTACTACTACTACTAACCACTCACCGGAGCACAAAGCCACCTCAGGTCACCACAGCTACCCGCGCTCATCCTCCCTCTCAATCTATTAAAAACCTCCCTTTTTACACCCTCCCAGGAAGTTCTCGTTTTCTTCAAATATTTCTTTATGACGTCCTCTCAAGGGCGACCTGTTTTCATTTTAGCCCTAGACAGTTGGCCGAAAAGGATAATCTTTGGCAATCTGTTTACCTTCATCCGCACAACGTACCCTAGCCACCTCAACCGTTCTTTCACTATAGCACTAGAAAGCGGGATTGAACTACATTTTTCGTGCAGCCTACTGTTTGAAATACAGTCAGTCTTCCGGGTATCCAGAACAATCCGTAGGCTATATCTCTGGAAAACATCTAGAATATCTTTATCCGCTTTTCCAGAGTGCCCATGCTTCAGAGCCATACTTGACCACCGTCATTACTGTAGCTTCTATTATTCTTAATCTTGGTTTGCAGAATTATCTTCCTATTTTTCCAAACCTTTTTTTTTACTGTGAAACAAAATCCTCTATACAGACTACCATACTATCCTCGTATAAAACGAACACACTAAAAGTGGTTTTCCTTTCTTCAGGGTCTTGCACTAATTTATCAATTAATGAGACATCAGTTTTATCAAGCACTGTTGTCTACCTCTATTCAACCACTATTTGCCTGGCATTTTGAATTGTTACCGTTGAATTCGTTTTGGCAATTGGAATGAAAATGTTTTTATTTCTTCTTCAATAGAGTTATCGTAATGTTTTTGAATTTGCTCTTTCTTATATTTACTTTGAAACCATTGAGCCACATAACGAAAATCGAAAATTGTTCCTTTAATGTGGCCTATTTGGTTCAGTTCTTTTTGTCGGGGCGACTTATTTTTTGGAAAATAGCAGTCGAACAAAATAGGTAAATTTTGTATACATACTTGCAATGTTCTACAGTGTAGTATATACTGCTGAATTCATGTGTTTAAATTTATCCTCCCGTTACTTTATATATTGGAAGACACTCAATGGAAAGTGTCTATTTCGAATATGTCTAGCCTAGTATATTCTTGCCTAGCCCCTCTCTTTTTAAAGGAATGATATTTTTTGCTATTAGTTTTTCTCTGTTTCCAGCTCGAGAAATATTTGTTTTTCTCGGGGTAAGACATAAAATTACAAAGATGCTTCAATTCTTTCTTTTCCCATTCAAGCTCGTAAAGTAACCGTATTTTTTCTTTTCCAGTTCCTGAAACAAGAATTATGAACGGTAATGAAGTATTTCTAGAGCAAGGATCTGAATTAAATTTGACATGCCTCGTATCCCCAGGAATGGACCCGAGTTTAATATTATGGAGACACAATGGGCGAGTACGTTTGCTGCTGTATATGCTTAAAAAAACGCTTTTTTTCTAGCGTGGAACCTATAAAACGAATTTAAATGGCCTTAGAAACTCCTGATTAGGTTAAAAAATTGCTAAAAAAAGAAGAAGAAATTCTGGAGAAAATTTCAAAATAAAAATCTGGATTAATCTCTCATGTGAAAGATGGAACTTACTTTTTCTCTTCAGAGTTAGTCTACTTCTCCAGAATTGGCAAAAAGCTCCACATACATTAGTAAGGATAATATTTAATTATTATAAGTGAAAGATACATTTACTTGGATCTTAGAACAAGGTGGCTTTCAATAAATAAGCAAAACATGTAATTGAACAACATGTAAGCAGATTCATATCTTTTGCGTTGATGTAGTAAATTATGTACAAATAGATCCCTAGTTCCTAGAGAGGTCAGATTAGATTTGATGCAAAAAGACAAAATGTCAAAACTAACATTGACTTTCCACCAAATTCTGTTAAAATTCAACTACCCTGCTCCATTAGATATCCTGAATATAGGGTCATCCCCTACCCATTTCCCACTGAGACAGGATCGGGTTAGAGTCTAAAAAGGGTACAAGAGGGACACAGAATAGACAGTTTTGTTCCACCTACAGACTTTGGCTGTGGCAAAGACCATCGAAAGATATAACTAAGAGGCATACTCTTAGGTTTAGCCAAGTGCTTCTGAGATCTTACAACTTCTTCTGACGAACATTCTATTTACAAGAGTTTAGTAATCTCTTTCCCTTTACAGTGGCTGGATTCCGTCCGAAGACAAAGAACTCACAATTAAAACTTCAAATCTTACATACTATAAAGCTTGGTTGAGATCTAAGTACCGTTTTGGTATGTGTGCTAACTACATATATTTTAGAACCTCCTTCCTCTACCCTGATACCACCCAAGCTGAAACGGGGCTGGAGTACTAAAAGACACAATTTAAATACTAGTTTCTAATCCCGATTGAAATTTTTCATATGAAACAGTCCTATTATTCCTTTCACAGAGAGGTGAAATCGGTCTGTAACTCCAAAAAAGACAGGACTGATATTCAAGATTCTGCTTCTGACTGATTCATTTCTAATCTGACCCCATCTACTAGTAACTGCTTTGGAGAAAAGAATGATCTCCTCTCTTCTAACCCTCACAGTGATAGTACCAGCATCTCAGCCGAAAAAAAAATACAATTAGGTCGCCCTCCAACAGCCTATGGAAATTCAACAGCCTATTTTAGAAAAGCTTGAACTTAAGAACTCTTCCATCCACAAAGCTAACATTGGGCACGAAACCCCCCCCCCCTTAAAAAAAACTTTTGGGAAAATTACTCTCACTTTCCACAAGAGTTTGTTTAAGATTTGATAGCCTCTCCCGGCACATATTACGATATCCAAAGTTTAAGGGATTGGGTGTGCACCTAAAAAAGGCACAAGCTTTACAATCATTTTCATTGTGTGGTTTATTTGAGCAAAGTGTTTTGAAATGCAGAATCGCTACATTACAGAGAAAATTGGCTGAATATAACGCCCCGTTATGATGCCTAAAGGCATATCTACGGCATTAGCTCCCACAAGATCGTGTCCACAGGCTCCAAAGATCCACTAGTGTTTACTCTAATCAAGTTTGACTGAGATCTGAAAACGTCATATGGTATTTTTGCAAATGACAAGATCACGGAAACCTCGCATATAAATTTGAGTACCGATTATCTAATTTTAGATTTCCGGGACGAAGACTCCGTGACGAAGTCTCACAAAAAACCAAAGAAATTTTTTTATCAATGTCCCAAATTTAATAAAAATAAAATAGGATTAGTGATTTTGAGGTTTACTTTAAAAATTATTGCCTAGAAATATAAAAGAAATTCAGGATTTTACCTCAAGTTTCACAGACTTTGTTCGATGTTCTACTTCTACACTAATCTAAAATTGATCCCTAAGAAATCTAATTTCTCAGCTAGGGCCTCAACTTGACAGCATTGCATTGTTTTCTTTTTATTTTATTTCGTGAACTAAACAAAGATATTTTTCTCTGAAAAAGTGCTGGAAATCTTAAGAGCCCTTGGTGAAAATATCTTCTCCGTTTCACAACCTTCATATTGAATTATGGTTCAAATTTTAACCTATAACGGTTTCTTAGCTACTGACAATCAATTAATAGAAAAAAAACTACACGAAAGCAGTCGTGTTGCTCTCTAGCAAAACGATTCCAAGTCTAATTTTTCCAGGCCAAATATGATTTGAGAGAAGAGGACTCTATCGAGTCACCTCTGTTAACTACCCTCAGAAATACATATATCCGAGTATATTATAACCTTGTTTTGAATTAATTTTAGAATGTTAGCAAAGTATTTCAGTCACTAAAGGAAACCGTTAATCCTAAAAAAAACTACCTGATGAATGAAATGTCATTTTTTTATTTTCATTTTCATAAAATAATTGAATTTTTCTTGTGTAAATTCTCAAAGAAACCAATGACAACATAAGCCTTGGACTCTTTTTTTGGGTGACAAGATTGCATATATCTTTTGCGAAAATCTGAGGAATGTAAGAGGTAAAACCTATATTACCGCCCTTAAAAAAGAAAAAAAATTTAAACTTTCCCCGAAAAATAAGTTTTAAAGAAAAGTAAAGAGCACCGTTAAACCAAATGAGCAGAAATAAAGTCAAATAATCTTCCAAGAGCCTATATTACCGTTCTTTTAAAAAAAAATCCTGTCAACTTCTTTCGTTTCATCGCCTAAGTTAAACAAATGTGTTTTGTAAGTTTTATTATGTATATTTAAAAACAACTAAAACGAGCAAAAATCAATTCAAAAACACGAAATTCTTTTTAAGGTAGTAAAGAGCAAATTTGAAACAAACGAAAATTCCTGCTTTACAGGCTAAGCAATATAAATTTGCAAAACTTGCTTAAAAAAATTGACTCGAAATATTTTGCAATATTTTTAGAATTTAAAAACTAGCACTTAACTGAGAAATATGCTTACCTGAATTTTATAGGGAATTACAATTTTATTCTAACAGTAGTCCCCGAAGCCGTGCCGCAAAAACCTTATAGTGCGCCGCCACCAAAAAGGCTCCAGTGCGCCAACGCCACCGACGATACGGTCGGTGATTGCGCGCCGCCGGAGATTTTAAGCGCAGAATTATTTTCTGAGGTTATTGAGAAGCAAATATAATGCAAATCTACTATCTAACGGTAAATGCAAAAATTTTGGACCCTCTCAAAATTTTTTGAATCTACTCGTCAATTATGGACTTTAGATTATCATTACTTGTTTCTGTCCTATTTACTACAATATAATATTTTCTAATTAAAATGAGCTTCGACTAGCCATGATATTCCTCGAATACCTTATTTATAAATGTTTACCATAGGCAATGATGCAGATATTCTACTAAGGCCTAAAGGCAAGGTGGAAAATCTTTTATAAATAAACATCGCTTCCTATGGGATGATCTCATTGTGACAGCTGTTCTTTTGGACTTCGAAACGATCAAGATAAATGGAATTGATGAGTGTCTAAACCTTCTTGATGGTTAACTGACAAGAAGGGAATTCCTGTTCGAAATGGTTAAGCCTCTTGCGCTGGTGGATGACATAAGGTACTTTATCACATCCCCTGTGAACCAACCTTTGTCCAGTTAACACTCCAGGGCCCTCCACTTCAATTTGTGGTGAGCATTTTAGTACAGTTGAAATTTTTTGTACAAAGAGGAGAGTGCCCTCGAAAAGCCTGAAGAGGAGGCTATGATCTCTGGTGCTTTCAGTAGATCAGCTACTCCAATCAGTTGTTTGAATATGCTAGTGGGTTTTCTCAGAAGAGCAGCAACTCTAAATCTCTTTATGATCATACTTGAGCATAAACGAGGATGCTCGATCAAATAATGTGTCAGAACGACAATGCAGAAGAGGATGAAAATGATGATGCGATTCTGATTTAAGTAGGTTTATATCGGGGATTGTCTACCCATGCCATGAGATCAAAGATCCCACCCTAGTTGGTTGAATAAATCCAACCCTTATCTTCTAGAAAAGATATTTCACTCAGCTGACATGGATTGTAGCTTTGGTAAGAAAATTTCAATCGTTGGCGGCAACAAGTGCTGCAGCACAAAGGGTTTTCAGGTGTGCAAGGCTGATTGTTGCTCCTAAGCTTCATGCTCTTTACTGCTAAGTTATATGTTGGCCCCACACCTTGTAAACAAGCTTAATTTTATGCATGATAAATACTAGCTTGTCAAAGTTTTAAAGGAAAGTGATAGAACTTATTTCTAGCTAAATGTTTTGAATTTTTCATTCTGGCTCCATAAACTGCCTGAGAATTGACAAAATAGGAAATTTAGAACTTAATTCAAATCAGACTCTGAAATTTAAAGCCAGAATTAAAAATTTAATAATGTATAATGCTTTAATTTATAAGATAACATGCTAAGTTTTCTGAAAATTGGCTATGTAAAAAAAAAGAAATCAAATTATTAAATCTTATACACTAAAGCAAAACTTTGATCATTTGATATGCTTATCCACCTTGTTCAAGTACGTCCACAACTGCAGTACCTTAATTGCTGAGATGGAAACGAGAATAAATAAGCTCTTTCATTCTCAAAGGAGTTCACTGAAATGTTTAATTTTAAACTTCTTAATTGAGAGGATTCAATTTTAAAGCAATGGAAATAATAGCTTCTGTAGCGTAGAGAGTGAGGAATTGAGGGATAGGGCAGTCAAAGAAGTGGAATGCAGGTTGCAAGACCAGGAAATTCAGACATGAAGTAAGATATAAACTTCAGATTCCATCGAGGTTTCATAAATTAGCCATGGATTTATGGTGCAAGTATATTTGTTTAATTCAAGCTTTAGTGCTTAATTTGGGCTAAATTAAATTTCAAATCACCTATTTTGTCTTATTAATTCAAGTATCAGGCAGTTCAATCATTTGGGTTAAAAGAATGTCTGTGAGAAGTTAAGATTTGATATCTTGTCCTTATTTTGCCCGAGGTTTGGTCCTTGTAACCAAGCTGAAAAGGAACTGTGGACTGAATTTTGATACAAATGATACCAATTTAGTTTTCAAAACTTTTTAAAACTAGTAAAAAAAATTCTAAAAGTTGAAGAAACGCCGATAAATTGACGGAGAGTCGCTGATAGTTTTTCGGGGGCACGCCGCCAAAAAAACTTTGGCTCCGCCGGTGATGCGCCGCCACCGGCATTATTGTGTCCACTCATGCTAAGTTTTATTTCGACGTGGCTTCTAAAAGGTATCAATGTTATTGTCAGGTTATAGCCTTGTAAATTAGTGTTTAGCGTTAGTGTAAATTCGTGCAAACATAATGAATCTTGAACATTTAAAAGCAGATTCATGATAAAAACAACTGAAAGTAAAGAATGATTCGTTCTAATAGCCACCAAAATTCTGAAAGAAGAAACTTTGGTAATAAAATAGGCATCAAAAGGCATCAATTAGTTCATTAAGTTCTGTTTTTAAAAGTTATTAAATAAAAAAAACCAATTTTTTTTAGCTGAAAGTAAGGAGCGACATTAAAACTTAAAACGAACAGAAATTACTCCGTATATGAAATGGGTTGTCCCCTCCGCAATCCCTCGCTCTTTACGCTAAAGCTTTTAATTGTTTTAAAAAGTATAATTGTGGCAAAGAGTCAAACTTTAGCGTAAAGAGCGAGGGATTGTGGAGGGGACAACCAATTTCATATACGGAGTAATTTCTGTTCGTTTTAAGTTTTAATGTCGCTCCTTACTTTCAGCTAAAAAAATTGGTTTTTTTTATTTAATTTCTGAACGTTTTTGAATTAATGCATGTTTGGTTTTGGCTCTCAATCAATCAATCAATCAGTCAATTTATTAATACTAAAGAAAACTATTACAAAAGTAAATCAGTTAATAGGCCCAAGAAGCTATGCTTGTAATGGGCCACAGAGAACAAAAATAAAACACTTATAAAATATATACAAAAAAAAAAAAAAAAAAATTAAAAGAAGAGAAGTGACATACAAATTGGGATAGAATTAAAAGAGAGACAAAAATTATTTAACTGAAAAGACCCGACGAAATAATGCCTTTGCAGAAAGAAAAAGAGGGACATCCAAAGGGATGGAGTTCCATAATAGAATTGACTGATATACAGGAGACCTCTGAGCTGCTGTAGAGGATCGTTTTGCTAAAATAAATCGTCGAGAAGAATTACGCAAAGAAGAAAAGTACCTACCTCAGCCTGTCCTTGAGAAAAACTGCTGCAGGGTCGGTGGAAGAGTACCTAGAAAAGCAGAATGCGCTAAATAAAGAGTACTTTTACCTATAATATGATCCAGCGGAGCTATTCCAGTATCATTATAAAGATCAGAGGAAAGGTAAAGCCGAGGGAGAAGAAAAGTAGCCTTCACTGCCCTATTTCGGGCTCTTTGAAGTGAGCAGAGAAGAGATTTATTAGTATTGCCCCAGATAGAGCAGCAATAAGAAAGGTAAGGATGAATAAAAGCATGATAAAGAGAAACCGTAATATCAGGAGGAAGAAATGAATTAATCCGGTGCAACATTGAAGACTGGCGGAGGATTAAGGAACGGGTGCGAGTTATATGCGGTTTAAAAGAAAGAAAACAGTCAAGATACACACCAAGAAGTTTCACCATAGTAGCTTGAGGTATAATATCATTCCCAAAAGTCAGGGTGATTGGCTCCCGTACGTCACTCATGCGGTAAGGGGTCCTAAAGTTGACAATGGCACTCTTTCGGCTCCGCACATAAATTATTAAAATGAAATTTGTATATTAATTCTTTTTTTGGCTAAATGGCTTTCTCTTAGTTTTGATCAGACGATTTTGAGAAATAAGGGGTGGAGAAGGAGGCCTAGTTGCCCTCCAATTTTTCGGTTACTTAAAAAGGCAACTAGAACTTTTAATTTTTAACGAACGTTTTTATTAGTAAAAAATATACGTAACTTAAGAATTAACTTACGTAACAAACTTTCATTATGTTTTTATTATGTATACAAGGGGGTTTGTACCCTCGTTAATACCTCGCTCTTTACACTAAATCGTAAGTTTTGTCCCAATTCTTTAAGAATGACCCCTGAATCAGAAAGGCCGTAGAATAAATAGTTGAAATTACTAAAAATACTTTTGCATAAAGAGCAAGGTATTTATCTCCTCCTAAATACCTCGCTCTTTATGCTAAAGTATTTTTAGAACCCCTCATATGCGTAATAATCTCTGTTCGATTTAAGTTTCAATGCTACTTCTTCCTTTCATTTGAAAAAACTTTTTCATGTTTATTTTTCATTGTTTTCTTATAGTAATGCTAGAAAATCCTGCGCCCTTTTCATTGAATTTTTTTCCCCCATGACAGATTTCTCCAAGGGAAGATCCTCCAACATAGCCCCCTCTCCTCAGCCCCACCCCCAAACAAAATGAAATCCCCCTGAAAACGTCTTTACACTTCCCAATAACCATTACTATATGTAAACACTGGTCAAAGTTTGTAACTTGCAGCCCCTCCCCCAGGGATTGTGGAGGAGTAATTCATCCCCAAAGACATAGTTATTATGGTTTTTGACTATGCTGAACAAAATGGCTATCTCAGAATATTGATCCGTTGACTTTCGGAAAAAATTAGCGTGGGAGGGGGACTAGATGCCCTCCAATTTTTTTGGTCACTTAAAAAGGGCACTAGAATTTTTCATTTCCGTTAGAATGCGCCCTCTTGCGACATTCTAGGACCACTTGGTCGATACGATGACCCCTGGGAAAAAAAACAACAAAAAAACAAATAAACACGCACCCGTGATTTGTCTTCTGGCAAAAAATACAAAATTCCACATTTTTGCAGATAGGAGCTTGAAACTTCTACAGTAGGGTTCTCTGATACGCTGAATCTAATGGTGTCATTTTCGTTAAGATCCTACGACTTTTTGGGGGTGTTTCCCCCTATTTTCCTAAATAAGGCAAATTTTCTCAGGCTCGTAACTTTTGATGGGTAAGACTAAACTTGATGAAACTTATATATATAAAATCAGCATTAAAACGCGATTCTTTTGATGTAGCTATTGATATCAAAATTCCATTTTTTAGAGTTTTGGTTACTATTGAGCCGGGTCGCTCCTTACTACAGTTCGTTACCACGAACTGTTTGATGACCCGGAGAAAATTTGCCCGATTTCCATGAGTAAATCCTCTAATTTGTCAAAGTAAATGCCAACAATAAGATCTACTGCAGGTTTTTTTAGTTACTGCTTTTAATTCATTTAATAAACATGTTCTCATTGTCACTGCTAATTTCTTCCGTTATTGGTAAAATTGGAAGTTGTTTGAAGTACGTTTATGTGTAGTGATGGACTCTCTGGGCAAGCGCAACTTATCAAAATTTTTCACTTTGCATTATTATTATACTTTTGTCTCTTAATAAGTCCAAATTGTGAAAAACTATTTTCCTCTGACAAAGGGTTTTACAACTATATCTTATGTTTACTGCACTTGTATTTCAACATATACAGCCAATTGTTCTTCTGCTTGTTCTTCTTCTTCTGCGCCTCTAATAATAAACCCTCATAAGACCCTCTTGATAAAACTAAGCTTCAGTGAATGTATCTAGGGACTTGCCAAGAAGATATGAAAACAAAAAAGAAAATAAGTACAAGTGAGATTGAAATTAACTACGTAACCACGAGATATTTTCGCTTCATTTCATCAGTCGTAGTCGTGTTAGAAGCTCCATCATTTTGTTTTTTGCTGCAAGTTAGTTGTAAGAGTTTGCTATTTCCAGAAAATTTATGGAAATTAAATGGAATTATTACACAAGATTTATGCCTGGATTAGTGATTCAGGAATTTTATGCAAAGAGAAGCTTCTGGAGAACTTAAAAGCCTATAATATGAAGGATTGATCTTTATGGAAAGTCAGAATTATAGAACTATTATATTATTTAAGATTCTATATGCTTCTTAAAATAGGCAGATATTTAAAAGAAGAAGAAATAATGGATTTTTGTACCCAATGCATTGTAGTTCAGTGTTCAATGTAACATTGTATGTTTTTGAATGCAGAACAATGTAACCATATAGAACAAAGCACAGAAAACCCGATACTTCTCAATGTACGATGAGAAGACTAGTAAAAGGTAAATCTAAAATTAAGAGCTGCAGTTAATTTTAGTCTTTATGTGCAATTAATAAAAAGCAAGCCTTTTTCAACTGAAAATAAAACCTGAAATGACAGTAAAACTAGCAATTAACATAAATTACATTGTATATGGGGGCTTACCACTTCCCCCCAAGCCCCTTAGTACTCCTCACGCTAAAGTTTTGTGAATACTTTACTGAAAGAGTATTTGAGTTCAGCAAATGTAGCTAATAGTATAGTATAGTATAGTAGTATAATAGTAAGTATTTTATTTACCAGTTGCTTTTCGAAACATTTGGATGGAAAACTCAAAGAAGGTGCGCATCAATAAGTCCATCTATTCTTGATCCAATGTGAAGAATACTTTTTATGTTAGATTGTTTGTTCCTGCAGTAATAAGAAACTAATTGGAAGTATACCATAAAGGGTCTGGGTTGAGAGGGCAGCCTCTTTAATCTGCAGTATAATTTCTTTTGCGTTTTAAGTTTTATCTTTTGCTCTTTCTTTTATTTGATCTTGCTTTTTTGTCACCTGCTTGTTTTAATAAAATACACAGGGCTTTCCTAAATATAACATTCATCCTTACATTAAAGTTTAGCTCTTGTAAAGTTATGCTTCGAGGAAAAGAAAAGGCTAATTTAAAGTATTTGCTTTTGAAAATAAAATAAAATCTTCCCCAGTAAACTACTGTTTCCATAATAGGAGGACAGTTTTCATCCCATCAGAAGCTTAGTATATAGCTTTTGATAATTTGAAACCGATTGTATCTTGGAATTTTCATTCAGTTATATTTTGGTTCCGTTAGGACCATATTTGGTGTTTTACACCCCAAGATGGCCGTAAACATCAGTTTGCTTTTACATGATCTCTATTGATATTTACAAAAGAACTATCACTTTCAATTTCTCTTCCTATCAGCCTTCTTTTTATATTTAAGAGGAACTATTCAACACGATCATTTATAGGGAACGAAAAAGCACAGAAAACAATAAGCACACATCTGTGACCATCTTCAAAAATAAATAAAATATATATCACATGGTTATTGATAGGACCTTGAAACCTCTGTGCTAGGATTGAATCCTATGTATTAAATTTTATAGTGTAGTTTTTATCACGATTACTATGATTCTAGAGGTTATTTCCCCCCTTTCTTTTAAAATTATTCAAGTTTTCTCTCGGGCGTCACTTCCTATGGATAATTTTCAGGATAACTTCTTATGTATAATCTGAATTTTCCATATTATGAGTCAAACAGTTTGTGATAAACGAGCTGTAAGTAAGGAGTAACACGGTTCAATAGTAAGCTGAACTCTAAAAAATGGTGTTTCGATACCAATAGATATGTCAAAACAATTGACTTATTATGCTGATTCCAAATATATAAGTACCATTCCCTTTTGTGTTATAAATCAAAGATTACGAGCCTGCCAAATATGTGTATTTTTGATCTTTTCAAACAGTTCTTTGTAACGAACTGTAAATAATTACCGTCCCGCGTCAAGAATAACCAAAACTCTAAAATGCGGAACTTTGATACAAAATAGATATGTCAAAAGAATCTACTTAATATGTTGATTCCAAATATATAAGTTTCATTCAGTTTAGTCCAACCCATCAAAGGCTACGAGCGTGAAGAAATTTGCCTGATTTTCCAAAAAAGGGGAAACAAACCCTAAAAGTCTAATAATCTTTATGAAAAATCCCATCATCAGATTCAGCATATTAGAGAAGCTTATTTCAGACGTTTCAACCTCCTATATGCAAAAATGTGAAATTTTCTATTTTTGCCGAAAGATAGGTCACGGATGCGTGTTTATTTTTCATTTTTTATTTATTCTTTTCCCAGAGGTGATTGTTTTGATCCAGTGGCCATAGAATATCGGGAGAGGGCCCATTCGAATGGAAATTGATATTTCTAGTGCCAATTTGAAGTGACCAAAAAAATTGGAGGGCAATTAGGCCCTCCCCGCTCCCTTTTCCAAAAATCGTCCGATCAAAATTTTGTGGTAGCTACTTTGTTCATCATCAATAACTATGCTTTTGGATATAGCATGACCCCTCTACAGCCCCAGAGGAAAGGTCCTTAAGTTGTAAAATTTACCCATTAATTACGCATAGTATTTGTTATTGGGAAGTATGCATACATTTTCTTGTGGATTGAGGGTGAATTTTATACTGAGTTTTTTCCAAGGGGGATTTTCCATGGGAAGGGAAGCTTCTGGGAGTGTGGAATTTGCCAGAATTCCTGAACAATCTTTTTGTTTTTTTTCTCTTTTTCTTTTCTTTTTTTTCGTCTTAATTTTACACGTGAAGTTATCAGGGATAATTGTATGGGGTAAATTTTCACCGGGATTGAATTGTCTAGAGAATATTTTAACGGGGAGGGGTTTTTTCTGGGCCAGATTTTCTTACATTATTTAATAAATGATCAGAAATTAATTAAAAAATAAGTTTGTTAAGCTGAAAGTCAGGAGTAGCATCAAAACTTAAAACAGACATAAATTATTACATACTAACTGTTGGGGTGGCGCCTCGCGCCACCCCAACACCCTGTTGGTGGGGCGCTTTGCGCCATATTATACGCGCCATTGTAATTGTGCCCTGTATCCCACCTGTGAATATAGATATATATATATATATATATATATATATATATATATATATATATATATATATATATATATATATATATATATATATATATATATATATATATATATATATATATATATATATATATATATATATATATATATATATATATATATATATATATATATATATATATATATATATATATATATATATATATATATATATATATATATATATATATATATATATATATATATATATATATATATATCAAAACTTGCGAATATACAACATTCTTCGCTGTCCCATTGTCTGTACTTATAAATAGATTGTCAGGTTTACCGACTCTTGAACATGCAACATATAATTGTCCACGGGAAAAACAATCCGTATTCATATCTATACCTCATTATTCTAATGATTGCCCCTGAGCTTTGTTGATGGTGATTGGTAATCAAACATTCCCTGTGTCCCCATCGTCATTTATATATCCCCCCTGTGCCCCCCGGCGTCCCCATTGTAGTTGTGTCCCTGTGTCCCAGTCGTCATTTATATTCCCTGTGTCCTGGTCGTTATTTGTGTCCCGGTGTCCCACTCTGTAATATCTCTTTGAGTGTCCCGGTCGTCATTTATATTCCCTGTGTCCCGGTCGTCATTCGTGTCCCAGTCTGTAATTTCGTCAGTCAACAAACAACTTCATGACGACATACAGCTCAATCCTTATAATGACGTCAGTCAACAAACATGACGTCAGTCGACACACAAACATGACGTCAGTCGACACACACGTCCCAGTCGTCATTTGTGTCCCGGTGTCCCAGTCTGTAATTTCTCTTTGAGTGTCCCGGTCGTCATTTATATTCCCTGTGTCCCGGTCTGTATATAAATTCGTTTTTGAATTGGTATATGATGAAATAAATTTTTTGTTTTTTTTTCCTTTTTTTCTTTTTAGTTTTTTTATTGGTTTTTACCTTTTTTTTAGCTTTTTTAGTTTTTTTTCTTTTTCCTTTTTAGTTTTTTTTGTAGTTTTTACCTTTTTTAGTTTTTCTTTATTTTTATTTTTAGTTTTTTTACTTTTCTTTTTCTGCTGTATTTTTCAGTTTTTTTTTCTTTTTTTTTCTTTTTCAGTTTTTAGTTTTTTTAGTTTTTTTATTAGTTTTTAGTTTTTTTTCTTTTTAGTTTTATTTGTAGTTTTTACCTTTTTTTAGTTTTTTTTTTAGTTTTTTAGTATTTTCTTTTTAGTTTTTTTTGTAGTTTTTACCTTTTTTAGTTTTTTTTCTTCTTTTGTATTAATGCTAAAGCCAAGGTTCGAACCTGGAACATAACGCTTTACCAACTCAGCTACTTCGGCTTGAATACATTCGTTTTTGAATTGGTATATGATGAAATAATTCAGACGTCATATGCGGACAAACACAACGTCAGTCGACAGACAGACACACAAACAAACAACTTATTTTTATATATATAGATTTTTAACTACGTAAAACTTGCGAATATACAACATTCTTTGCTGTCACATTGTCTGTCCATATAAATAGATTGTCGGGTTTTCATTTATATTCCCTCTGTCCCGGTCGTTATTTGTGTCCCGGTCTGTAATTTCTCTTTGAGTGTTTTTTCTTTTTAGTTTTTTTTAGTTTTTTACCTTTTTTCTTTTTTCAGTTTTCTTTTTCTTCTTTATTTTTCAGCGTCACTATGAAATACATATCGCCGAACCTTTGTTTTTTTAACTAAAATCTGGTAGGCATTGATGACCTTATCCAAGTCAAAATCCCAAACCCAATCATCATCGCTATCATTTTCAGTTTTGACTCTCGCTGTCCAGGTGGATTTTCATCTATCTGCTCGGTTTTGCGTTCTTTAGCCGCAAGCCTGTTTTCTTGCTGTTCTTGTGATTCCTCGGCACGCTTTCTTTTCTTACTTTCTCATCAGCCGCAAGCCTGTTTTCTTGCTGTTCTTGTGATTCCTCGGCACGCTTTCTTTTCTTACTTTCTCTATCAGCCGCAAGTTTTTTGGCATAGACTCTTTGAGCAGCTTCCTCGGCTGTTGCCATTGTAGGTTCTTCAGTCATTTTACAATTAAGCATTTTTCCTTCCACGATATTCTTACAATTAAAAATTTGTCTTTGAACGATTTTCTTAAATACTTTTAATTACGTCATCGTGATAACAAACATGGCGACAACTAACTTCATGACGACATGACGACATGATGACATGACGTCACTTGACAGATAGACAGACAGACAGACAGACAGACAACTTATTTTTACATATATAGATATGAAGGGGGTTGCCCCCTCTTCAACCCCTCGCTCTTTACGCTAAAGTTTGAATTTTGTCCCAATTCCTTAAGAATGACTCATGAAACACAAGGAAAGTTTAATTAGAACAATAAGAAGCTTTTTTAGCAATACTAAAAAACTTCTTGGCAAAAAACGAGGTATTGAGGATGGGGCACCCCCTTCATATACGTAATAATATCCGTTCGTTTTAAGTTTTGATGTTGCTCCTTACTTTAAGTTTTAAAAACTTGTATTTTTCATTTAGTTTCACCATATAAATGCCAATCCTTTCGATTTATATGTTGTAATCACAATTTTGTCTTTTAGAGTTCTGTTTACTATTAGCATAATTTATTCCTTACTTACATTTGGTTACCATGTTTGATTGTCTCAGTAACTAACATTATGAGACAATCGAAGAAAACCGTCTACGATTTCTACTCCTTTTTGCACTATAGAAGGTTTATCTCGTGGCGGGATACTTTGCCCTAAGTGGGTAATAAGGAACTTGGATTTATAGAGAGTTTTTCATTCTAACATTTTTTTTCTTCTGGTAAATCATGCAAATAAGACATTTAAAACACTTTTTCAACTTTTATCAAAGCCAATACCATTTCATTTTACTTGTCTACTGAATAAATCGTTTTAAAGTACAGGCTTATGGTTTATAAGTTAAGCTGTCGCTTACCCCTTTTCAAAGTATTTGGAAGTTTATATTCTTATTCAAGTATTTTTATATATTATTGTGCCTAAAATAAAAGGCCATACCATGCATATTCAAAACTATATAAGGGAGAAAACGATTTTAACATTATCACAATAACAGTTTTCTTATGTCTTTAACCTAGAATATAATCTGAAAACATAGTTTCTCTACATCAATAATATAGATTCAACTTGGCGTAGTCCTCAATTGGAGATTTGTAGAGAATGTATTTGTCCCCCTAGATTTTTGCCCCCTAAATTTTGAAACATACCTGCTTTTTGGTATGCTAATTGAAAGTGCCTTTTTTATTTTTGCTTAAAAATTTTCATATCATTGAAAAAATCTGCCCCCTACCCCATAGATTCTAAAAGATACACTCTGTTATACCCTCCATGATTCTCGTGAATTGACACTATTGGTGTTTAAGCCTGTATTAGGTAATCTTTAACCTAGAAGTACTGAAAAAAAAATGTCTCAATCCCGGTTAATATCCACAAATATTATGAATCCTCAGTCCAGATTATCCTGAAGAGCCCCCTTTTCCCTCCTGGATAAATTAAATACTGGTTGGCCTTAGAATGAATTGTAGTTGGTTCTATAAACCTGTGGTTATTGCATAAGGCAAAAAAACGACTTAGTTTCTTTATTCTTTATTTTTATCATCAGGCCTGAAATTGAATATGCCTTCCTTCTAGTATAAAAAACACTTGCGACTGGGTGGGTAGATAAAACTCATTTTCTAACTAATATTTCACTACAAACCAAACAACAACAAAAAAAAAACAGTAACTAATAACAACCAATCTCTCATCAACTCATCAATAATAATAACCAGCCTCATAATAATCAACAGAAAAGAGAGAAAAAAGAAAAATAAATAGAAGAACTATGAACCTTGGCTTAACAAATACTTTTTCAATTTATTTTCAAATAACCCCAGGTGCTCAGCCGCCCGAATGCTCTCTGGAACAAAGTTCCACATATTAGGCCCCCCAAAAAATAGTAGGGAAACAGGCCCTGGTTCCACTTCTGTGCTGGACGACGAAATCGCTAGCGTGACGCGTTTCATGATGATGCAAAGATCTATTTTCACTAAAGTGATCACGAAAAACTTCTATACTTAAATTATTCCAACATTGATAAGTGAAGATTCCAACTTGGTACTTCTGTAGCTGTCCTACATTCAGCACTTGCAACTTTTTGAAGCAAGCTGTGGAGTAGTGTTCACCTTCAACATATCCACCAATAAGACGCATTGTTTTATTTTGAAGAAATGAAGTTAGATTAGTCATAATGAATATTCGCAAACTTGATAAAAATATAATACTTTAGTAACAAAACTATGGAGACAATAGCAGAGAATTATGGAAAGCAGGTCGCCCAGAATGCATTATATTAAATACCTAACCTGAAAACTCTATATATCAAATATTCAATTAAAATGTACCTGCGTAGTAGTTTGTCTCACTCATGCTAAGCTGATTATCTGAGAGTTCAAATAGTAGTTTGTCTCACTCATGCTAAGCTGATTATCTGAGAGTTCAAATAGAAAACCGGTTTTAAACAGATAAAAATTCTTGAGTATGGTCAGGATAATACGTAAATACCAATTTATGGAAACTTAAAGGATTTATCTGAGATGGATTTATCCCTTTATTTATACATTGCTTAGGATTTCTTTACAGGGAGAAATTACAAGGAAAAACAAAAAAACAAAAACTCAGAAAAAACGGGCTACAAATTGTTTTGTGCATTTTAGAAATATAGAGTAATTTTTAAGAAATACGATTTACAAACATTTCCCCGAAGCAAAGCTTGTAAGGGTTCACCAAAAGATCATAAGAACGAAAATAAAATGGAAAGGAAATTTGCTTTCGAGAGTGTTTTTTCTTTATCGATCGGTTTTTCATATGATACATATGATATGATAATTTATATGATAATCGATATAATTATGATATGATATGATTATAATTATCATATGATAATTCATATGATACAACTTTACAGGAGTGATAATTTCGTTTCAAGCTCCTCCAAAGGGGATTTCAATAGTTTTCAATCAGTTCGTAGTAACAAACTGTTAGCAAGGAGTGGCTCGGCCCCTTAATAACCGAAACTCTAAAACACGAATTTCGATAGCAATAGATACATCCTTTGATGTATCTTTAAATTCTTTGAGTTTAAAGTTATCTATCAAAAGCCACGAGCCTTAGAAAACCTGCGTAATTTTTGAAAAAGGGCAAAACACCCCCAAAAGTGAAGCAATATTAGTGAAAATCGCAGCGTCAGGTTTGACATATCAGAGACCCTTGACGTAAAAGTTTCAAACTCAAATCAAGAAAAATATGGAATTTTGTATTTTTTACCAGAAAAGATCACGGATGGGTGATCACGGATGGGTGGTAGGAGTGGGCCACTAGCCCACTCCTACCACCCTTTTACCCCAAATTCATCTGAAAACGATTTTGAGACAGCCATATTTTTTAACCTCTGGGGATGACTTCACCCCCCCCCCACAGCTCCTAGAGAAAGGACTGTAAGCTATGGAATTTTACCGTCCTTTACACATAGGTAAGGTAATCTTATTAGTACAAAACTTATAACAAAATTTCCACTTTAGCTAACGGAGAGCTCAGCAAAGTATTTGTTATTGGGAGGCATACATACATATTTCTGGAGGAGTTAGTTTCTGTTGGGGGGGGGGTAATTTCCCCTGGAAAACTTTTAGGTGGTAGGGAAGGTTAGTAGTGGTAGGTCCCCCCACTTTTAAGCGGGTGAAATTTCCAGGGGAAATTTCACACTGGGGAAATTTGACAGAATTTCTGTACGAGATTATTTTTATTTGTCTTATTTTCTCTCTGGCGCCTTTATTTTACATGCGCAGATATTCCGTGACAATTGACACTGGAAAATTTTCAGCGGGATGGGATTGTCTGGGGGTTCCCCGAAGATGATTCCACGAATGAAATGCTCCATGGGGATTTTCTGCCGAGAAATTGTGAAAATTTTTCATGGAGGAGGAAATTTCCGGCATGATTTGAAAAATCATCAAAAATTAAATGAAAAACAATTCTTTTTTCAAATGAAAGTAGGCTAAAGAGAACATTCTGGGCAAAATCGTTTGCAGGAAATTTTCGGGGGATTTTCAGTGAGAATGGAATTGTCTGAGGGGAGGGTTGAATTTTATACAAGATGATGTTTCCATAGAGGAATTTGTCGTAGGGGTAATTTTACATCAAGAGGGAGGTGGATTTCCCGGCATAATTTAAAAAAAACGATAAGAAATTAAGGAAAAATACAAGTTATTTCAACTTAAAGTAAAGAGTAGCATTAAAACTTAAAACGGAAGAAACAATTTTAGTGTATCATGGGAGCTGCCCCTTCTCAATACCTCGCTCTTTTCATTAAAGTTTGTCTTTTTGTCCCGATTCTTCCAGAGCGACTACTTAAGCACGAGTGCTGTTTAAATAGAACAAGAATATTTTAAAGCACTCAAAACTTCTGTATGTAGTACTTTGTAATAATTGACTTTTGCTAGATCGTCTTTTTTATTACACTAAATCTCCATCGAGTATACGTTAATATTTGACTTTTTTATATTGGCAACAAATTAGCCTGGCCCAACAGCAGTGCGGTCAAAATATTTGTTCTAGCTGCTCTTAAAATACCCACCATAGCCTTAAAGATTCGTCTCAAATTTTCCTTGCCTTTTGTTTCCCAATAAATTCCTAATTACAACCATTTCTCTTAAGCCAGGGTGTTTCAAGAACTGTAGATTGAGCAAACAGCTGTTACGACGAAAGGAAAAATTCATTAAAGCTCATAAGTGACAAGCATAGTATGTATGTAACTTACACAGTTTTAAAATTTTGATTACTGATTACTGTCTTAGAGTATTCTGTTGTTTAACTTTCAAAACCCCTCTTTTCCTCTTGAATAGAACATATTTTTGCCTTTCTGTCTAATTAAGCGATTCTGGCTAATACTTGCAGAAACTATTCTTTTTGAATAATCATTTTTTCATGATTTCTAAATCATGTTTTACTTTCAGGTTACCAAAACTCACAATTCTCGCTTTTACCTATCGCAGTTATAGATTACGGAATGAAAACTGAAATAAAAATAAATACGAGACAGGTACTCTGCCTAACGCTATTTGCATCAACAAATAAATAACTAAATTTACAAGCAAATGTTCATTTTCTAATCTCTTTTAGAGATGAATTTCAGGCATATGTAAGGCTGAATTATGTTTCAACATGTGTGATCTCTACTGCTGTAGAGATCATTAGTTGTTGTTTTTTCTGCAAGTAGTACCACGTTGGAATATTCATTAGGCTTATTCCGATTTTAAAGCTTCGCAGAAACCCTATGTTCTTTTTTAAACATTTTTGGAAGCCCACGTTTGAATCGGCTCATTTTGTTTGTCCTCCGATCAAAAGAAGTAGTTAATTGGACTTAATGGTTTAGTCCTGGCTAATTACGTAATCTTACCTTTTTCCATTGGAACTTTTGAAGGGGCTAAAAGTTTTTAATTTAGACAGTATTTTATCCTGCATTTAAAAATACAACTTATTGTAAATAAGATTCTCTGCTATTATACTCTAATATATAAACCTTTCGAGTCATTTGTTATCATAAATGACATATCCGTTCTTAAGTTTCTAATGTAAGTGAACTTTCTTCCTAAATTGAGTAGGAAATGTCTTAGAGAAGTTGTGAAGCAATGCTGCCATAATACTTTAGTATAACTTTTCTAAAGCTTTTGGCTCTGTTCTAAGCCTTTCAGTATTGGAAACTTTTAGTTCCCTCGAATGCGTTCACTCAAAAAACGAAGTTTTGTAGAATGTAAAAGCTGTCTTTTAATATTTTCAGACTTATGAGAACCAGGCTAACCGTAAAAGTAAAAAGGACAGTGAAAAGAAAAACTTGATTGTTTTAATTGGTGAAGTGAAGGCGGAAAATCTGTTTTAAAAATATACATCATATATACTAAAATATATGTATTTTAAAATGGGAGGAAACCATGAATTCAGTTTTTAATAAAGAAGGCTCCCTTATACAGTTATAGAGTTTTTGGGAAGAACATGTGTTAAAAAAGGAACTGGAATATAAACAAAAATATAAACAAAAACAAAAATATAAGCAAAAATATAAACAAAATATAAACAAAAAATGAGCTAAAAAAGAAGAGAACAAGCAGAGTAGACCCCATTATATAAAGTGCAATAGTTTGGCTCGAGTCTAACCGTATTGGTGATGTATTAATTGCAGCAGCCTTAGATGTTGGGCGGACATTTGATTCTTCGGTAGATAGCCAGATGATGCTGAATACTTATAGTTGTTGCCTTGATATGTCTGTTTTGGTACCTTTCCGTAATCTATATGGGAATTTGAAAGTTAAAGTTATAATTCCCGCACCACATGGAACAATAACTTCTAAGGTTGAAACGGGATTCGTCAGGGATCTGTCTCTTCAGCTACCGACTGCTTGATTAATTGTATTTTTCTGAATAAAGCTCGCAAGGCTAACAAGATTCGTATATCTTCAAAAACTTCTTATAATCATTACATTTACGCAAAGTTCTATTCTTCATTTGTAATGCGGCACGTTCTTGTTCTTTCCCCTTTTTGGCTTCAATGCATACATCTTGCTTTCACAGCAGTTTAAAATTTTGTTGCCTATTTCCCCTTGACGAACATATTCTGTGGTAAGTGAAAAGTATCGTTTTCTAGATCTTTTTCTATCTATTGTACAGTTCGCAGTAGTGAACTGTTTGCTCTTTTTTCCTGTCTCGTTTTTTTTTTTTTTTTTTTTTTACCAATGGTGATTGTATTATAGAAAACGCAATATCGCTGCCTGAGTAAAAAACGATATTAGCACGACGCATTGTTATTATTATTATTTTATTAATTTTTTTGTCTTAGACCAGGGCGCTTCGTATCGAAGGAGTTATCGTAGAAACTTCAAAAAGGACTCATTCGATTGGAAATCTGAAAAGGCTAGTGCCCTTTTTAATATGCAAAAGTGACTGAAGGGCAACTAATCACCTCCTACGCCCACCATTTCCTCGAACACTTCCAATCAAAGTTTTGAGATAATAATTTTGTTCAACGTATTTGAAAGATCCGGAATCTTTGTCTTTGAGGATGACAACCCCCACAGTCCTTAGGGCAAAGGTTGTAAGATATGCCCTGTGGGCATATACGGTTCTTATAGAAAGCGTTGTCATAAAATCTTCAAAAATGGCCCATTCGATTGGTAATTGAGAGGGCTAGTGCCCTTTCTTATAGTTGAAAGCGATTGGAGGGTGAATGTCTTTCCAGGCCCATCATTTCCCAAAACATTTCCGATCAAAATTTTTTATATAGCCATTTTGTTCAACGTAGTTTTGAGGTCTGGAAAGTGAGGTCTTATGTACACAGCCCTTAGAACGAGGATTATAAGTTGTGCCCTTGGGGCGTAAAAGGTTTTTATAGAAAATTTTGTCATAGAAAATCAAAAAGGGCTCATCCGATTGGAAACTAAAACGATTAAATGGCAACTATCCCCCCCTCCTACGCCCACCATTTCCTCAAACACATCTAATCAAAATTTTAAGATAGTGATTTTGTTCAACGTAGCTGAAAGAGCTGGAAATTATGTCCTTCAGGATGGTAACCCCCCAACAATCCTCAGGGCAAAGGTTGTAAGTTACCCTGGGGGCATATAAGGTTTTTATAGAAAGTGTTGTCGTAGGATCTTTAAAAAGGGCTTATTCGATTTGGAATTGAAAGAGCTAGTCCCCTATCTAATAGTCGAGAGTGATTGAAGGTCAGATGTACCCCTCCCCCACGCACATCATTTACCCGAACACTTCCAATCAAAATTTTTATATAGCCATTTTGTTCACCGTAATTGAAATGTCTGGAAATTGTGCATTTAGGACGAGGGTTGTAAGTTGTGACCTTGGGATATATAAGGACTTTATAGAAAGCTTTGTCGTGGGAAATCCAAAAAGGGCTCATTCGACTCGAAATTGAAAGGACTAGTGCCCTTTTTATTAGTCTAAAGTGATCGGAGAGCAAATGTCCCCTCCCAAATGCCCATCATTTTCCCAAGCACTTCCAATAAAGATTCTGATATAGCCATATTGTTCAACGTAGTTGAAAGTTCCGGGAATTATGTCTTTGAAGATGATAAATCCCAGCAATCCCTTAGGGCAAGGGTTGTAAGTTATGCCCTGGGGTATACAAAGTTTTTTATAGAAAGTGTGATCATATAAACTTCGGAGGGGGCTCATTGGATTGGTAATCAGAAACTCTAATGCCCTTTTAAGAGTCAAAGTGATTGGAGAGCAGCTATCCCCCTACAGAAACACACATGCCCGTCGTATTGTCCCGAAGCACATCTAACAGAAATTTTAGATAGTAATTTTATTCAAAATAGTCTAAATATAACATATAAAGGCCTTTGAGGCTAAAGCTAATACCCAAGAGCCTAAAATCAAGAGTTTTAAGTTGTGTCCCGGGGGTATTTAAGGTTTTTATGGAAGGGATGGTTGTATCAACCCTATAGGAAGTTCATTTGGTTGAAAATTTGAAATTCTAGTTGCCTTTTAAGAGTCAAAAGTGATGTAGGGCAGCTACCCCCCTCCCGACTACCCCTCTTCGCAAACGAATCTCATTAAAATTGTAAGATAACGATTTCGTTCAAAATAGTCCAACGGACATATAATAACGTCTCTAAGGTTGACACAAACCCCTGGTGCTCTGGAGATAGGGTTGTAAGTCAAGTCCTGGGATATAAGGTTTCTATGGAATGGGTGGTCGCATAAACTTAAATTGGGGATTGTTTTATTTGAATTGGAAGTTATAGTATCCTTTCTAAGAGTCAAAACTGATTTAAGGACAACCAACCCCCCCCCCCCCCACACACACACACACTCTCATCATTTCCCCAAAGACATCCAATCAAAATTTTGAGATAGCAATTTTGTTTATTTTAGTTGAAAGGCCGAAAAATTATGTTTTTGAGGAAGACACCCACGTCCTTACAGCTCTTAGGGCAAAGGTTTTAAGTTTTGCCCCGGGGGCATAAAAGATTTTTATAGAAAAGATGTTCATATATACTTCATAGAGGTTCATTAGATTGGCAATATGAATTTCTAGTGCCCCTTTTAATAGTCAAAGCGATCAGAGTGGAGTTGCCCCACCCCCAACATGTCGTGTTTTCCCTAAATACATCAAATGAAAAAAATTAAGGAATTCATTTTATTCAAAGTAGTTCAAAGATCATATAACATGACTTTTGGGGTTGATACAAACCACCAGGGCCTTGGGGCGAGGGTTGAAAGTTATGCCACGGGGCATTTAAGGTTTTTATGGAAGGGATGATAGTTTAACTTTAGAAAGGGCTTTTTTGTTTGAAAATTGGAAGCTCCGTTTTTTTAAGCGTCACTTTTAAGTGTCAAAAGTGACGCAGGGTGTTTATCCTCCCCTGAAAATCCTTATTTTCATCAAACGCATCTCATTGTAATTATGAGATAGCGATTTTTGTTCAAAATAGTCCAAAGAACATATACTAGTACCACTAGGATTGACACAACCCCCTGCACCCTGGGGATAGGGTTTTAATTGTTGCGTTGTCATTTGATTTGAAATTGGAAGTTATAGTTCCCTTTTTAAGAGTGAATGTGATTTGAGAGCAACCAGCCAGGCCCTCCACGCTCATCATCTCCCTTAACACCTTCAATCATAATTTGGTGATAGTAATTTTGTTCATTCTTGTTGAAGACTCCGGAAATTATGTCTGTGAGGAAGATACCAGTTGTATCCCTTCAAGGAATAAAAGCGCCATGTACCCCCAGATGGGTCAATTGGTACAAGCACCATGTACTCCCGCCATTCCTACGACTACTTGGAGTTGCTAGTCCCTTGTATCCACCTAAAAAGTTCTAGGAGATTTAACATTTTCCAGAAACAAAATATGCCTATTTTCTCGACAAAACCATTCAATTGGTACAAGCACTGCCCTCCACATATGACAATATTACAATTTCTGGGCGATAAGGAAATTTCTTCCAATCCTTTTCGTCAGTGAAAAGGGAATGAAAGCAACAACAAAAAATTGAAAGCCCAAATTTGAAAGAATAATTCATCAGCAAAATCATCAAACTAGAGTGAAGTGAAAAAACGTAGTAAACATTTAAGCAACTGAGAAATGAAACGAAAAAAAGAGCAGAGAGAAAATGTTAAAAGGTCGTTTAAAGGGGGGACTAAATGAATTTTTCAATTTCTTGGCCTACGTGTAGTATTTAATTCTAAACTTGTAGGTTTTATGCTTCATTTTATCAGCATGGGATTTTTTTTTTTTTTTACTCCTGTTTCATTGATTTGCCTTTAAAGTAATTTAGGTGAAGTTAGATTTTCATGTTTTTAATCTTCCCATAGATTTTCTTTTGATATTTTCTTCTTTCTCTGTTTATCAAGGACGGGTTATTGAAAGTTCTTGCTGAAATATTCCTTATCCTCCCCCCCCCCCCCCCAAGAAAAGTCCAGTTTGGGAAAAATGGGAAAAAACAAAACAAAAAAGAACCAAAACAGCAGATAATTACATAATAAATATTGAAAATTACGAAAAAAATTATACGATTTTGATATTAAAAGAAGGGGGAGGGACGAGAGAAATCTCAAAACAACCATTAGAGGAACTAGCAAACAAGACTTAAGTTAAACGGAAAGAAAAGTAAATACTCGAACACCCGAAACGTGACAGATGCAACTCAAGGCGGAATTTGTTTTGCTTTTACTCTTAGTATTCTTTTTACCGTTTCTTCTTTCAGACAATTTTGGATTTGATTGTTATCGATTTCATGCAAAAATAAGAATACAGAACTTTGGCAAAAACTTAAACAGAAGGAAAATTTAAACTAAAAATGACAAAAGGCACCCAAATCCTATTTTGTAATACCAATAGTAAAGGAAGCGTAATCTGGTCTATAATATATGTTACCCATACTAAAAAAATTTACAACATGACTTTTAACTCCAATGTCACGTGCATCTCTCCCTTAATCTCTTTTTATGTGAGCAGATTGTACCTGAACAATTTTTGCCTTAAAAGGAAGTTGATGTATTTTCTTTATCAAATAGGAGAAAGATATTAGCGTGAAAGGTACTTTCGTGAAAGACTTCAAATTCTATAATGACCTTTAACAGTGTAAACATCATTTGATTGATTTTATCGGGCTTTCAATCGAAATAGGGAAAAGAAAAAGGCTGCAAGAAAACATTAGATTTAGATTCTAGCTGACATTTGGACTCATTGTCTGTAAATAAAAAAAAACGAAAAGGGCGTGATTTAAGTATATTAGTGTCTTAATCTCCTTAAATAAGTGGAGCAATGAGTCCGGGCTTAAAGGAACTGTTATGTCACTAAATGTTTTTCTTCTTAAGGTTCTCACAGGAAAATCAATGATGAAATTCAATTTTGGCAAAGCTTTCTCTCTTGTTGTAATAGTTTTACTGGCTTGATTCGAATTATTTAAAATGAAAGGAACTAAGCGAACATTAATTAATTCTACTTAATTATACTTTAAGGAAAATTAGTATTGACTGGATAAAGATAACTTTAACTGCTTCTTATGAAAATGAGAAAGTCAATAAATTTGACTTTTTATTAACACTTAAAAAAAGCTTTAAAAGTACTTTAAAATGGAAGTAAAGAGCAACATTGAAACTTCAAGCGAATAGAAATCATCCATGAGCGAGAGTGCCGATCCATTAACGCTCTGTCCTTTAATTTTTAGTTTGCCTTTGTCATTTGTGTTAGTTTGTCGTTTACTGCAAAAAATTTTATTTTTAAGAAATATAGGCAGTTGACACTAAAAAGCTTTTTATTTACTTATTATTTTTCAAACCATTTGAACTGAGCATTTTATTTCTTAAAGCAAAGTTTTGTTATTTTAAGCAAATATCTGCGGATAAGGGTGCTAAATTCAGAAAAATTTCTAAATTTCCCGAAAATCTCCGGGATACAGCTTTGGGTTTTTTAGTTGCTCGGACTGCAAATTAACCTCAAGTGGAGCTTCTATCTGTATCTTTCAGTTAATAGTTTATTTGATGATGCAGTAAACGTAGAGTTGAGCATAAGAAATGTAAGAAACGGGAAAATGTAAACAATAATTGTCAATAGAGGTAAAGATAAAGCTAAAGGATATATACAAGCCTTAGAAACATCACAAGAAAAGCAAAATATCCCGGAAATTCAATTCTTAGGCTAGATTAATGAATGCTAATCATTGAATTTTAGGTAAGGTTTAATATTCATCTATTTACTGGTGACATTTGATCTCTGGTATATAGAACTTGGAACATGCGATTGTTGGACCGAAAGTAATTATAACTATTACAGAGGTAATAAACATTCATCAAATTTTGAGTCGATAAAACGCTAAAGCATGATACCGATCTAGACATTTTCCTATGCTATAGCATTGGAGAGTATCCTTTCAATAAACCAGTTCGTGGTAATGAACTTTAAGAATAGAGCGAGTTCTGCCGGCAGGAGCCAAAACTCTAAAATTGGAATTTGAATATATGTATGAACAGAATCTATATGTTAGGCCAATGCATATTCTAAACATATAAATTCTATTAATCTAAATTTTTTCACTGAAAGCTATTAGATTAAGGAAAAATTTGTTTAATTTTGGAAAAAGGGACTAAACCTTCTCTAAAGAGAGTGCGATCCTAGTGTTACACCATAATAGGCATATATTCAGTATGTCCAAGAAATCTGCATGTTTATAATTTCTATATTCATAAACATGAAATTCGGCCTTGTCTGAACATGGTTTATACAAAATCGGCAATATTGTACGATACTTGAAATTGGGTGAAAAATTTTGATACCCAATCTAAGTAAAAACAAAAAGTGGATACGGTCACGGGGTTGTACCGATTTGCACAAACTTGTGTTAAGAAAATCCCAATTTTCGGTTTGTATTGGGACGAAATACTACCAAACATTTGAAATTTTGAGATGATTAATTGGCTTAGAACTTCCCTACATCATAGAACTTCCGTAGAACTTCCCTACATCATAGAACTTCCGTTGGCCTATTTATTTCTTTTCAGTTTTAGGGGGGTTATACTGTCATAATGTACCTCATTCGGTCAAAAAGAAACGTATAGTCCATTCAAAATAAAGAGTTATCGTATAAAAGGTGTGATTGCTAATGGTTATGCAATATTCAATAGTTGTAAACTCGCAGTAGTACGGCAGAGATGGGTCCGTACTTTACAACTGAGGCTCTATTTGCATATATCCTAAACCTCATTAGTAAATTACAATCTCATTAGCATATTACGCACGACACGCCTCATTAGCGTATTACAGACGATACATACTTAATATTCAGTAATCCCATGATAATTCTATGAATAAATTTTTTATCCGGGTTGAATGAAACCAGTTTACATTTTATAGCCTTTCCACACTAAGTAGGAAGCTTATAAAATAGGAAGCAACTAATTTCCTACTAAATAGGAAACCTAAACTTCCTACTAGCGGGCGCATAGGGGTTATCGTAGAATCTGAGGTAGGTTAACAGGGACTTTTCCAAAGTCTGAAACACCCACTCAGACTCACAGGCACAGGGAGAGAGAGAGAGAGAGATAGAGAGATAGAAAGAGCGAGGAGTTTATTATTAGATACAAGAAAATACAAAATACAATTCAAAATTGAATTGCAATACATGTATTCCCCTTCGAACGTCTACGCGGCCAGGGATACAAGGGGGATACAAAAAAACCTTAGAACATAGAGAACATACCTGAGGCCTGGAAGTCAAGTGCAGAGAAGACGACCACACATCATGAACAGAAAACAGGGGGCATCAACTCCACAGAGGAAAAAAAATTTATTATATTTTATTCTTTATTAAATGATCCTTAAGCAACCTTTTAAAAATCTGATCGAATAATAGGGGTAGGCGGAATGTAGATATCATTTGAAGAACGAAGGCTATATGGAGCTAAATCAGAAATAAACATAGGAGTTTTCCGAAGAAATTTGGAAGATTGCCGTGAAGCTGATGAAAGACAAAAGAAGCACAAGAAATAATGTAAATAGACCGTCGACTTAAAACCAAGGTTGGTGAGGAGCGGTTAGTGTCCATTACCAGACGCTGTGCTTTATTATACATGACAGAAAGCTACCACAGCGTAGATGGAAAAGTAGACATCCCTACAATGGGGCAATAAGAAACATATGACTGGACAAGACAGAAAAAAGAAGTTCCAGAATAGATCCAGGAAATGTGTGTCTAAGTTTTCGAATGAACCCAAACTCCGTGAGGCCTTAACCCTTATCATGTCTATATGGTGTCTGAATAAAGATTCTCATCGAGTAGGATATCAAGAAACTGGACCACCTGATTCTCTGGTCTGCACAAGGAGCCTTGTGATACCTGAAGATGTGTAAGCGGAGGGAAATCTATACCAATTCGAGAAAAAATAAGAAAATGTGACTTACCAACATTCAAGACTAAGTAATTTGCATTAAATCATGAAATAACTCTCTCAAATAATGCCACAAGATTAGACTTGATATCACATTCCGTCTTCCCAAGGGTCCCAAGAGTGGTATCATCAGCAAAAGCAACAAGAAAATCTTCGTTAGAAGTAGTATTGGAACAAAACCGAGCATCAGGATGACACAGCTTGCAGCATGCCTGAGCCCTGGTATTTTTACCGCCGAAATCAGACCATTAACATCAATCAGAAATAAAATGGGACCAAGAACAGATCCCTGAGGGACACCATAATGTACTTCAGAAGGGCTACGGAAAAGTGGATCAATTGAAATAAGCCTACCAGAAAGATGTGAAACAAACCAAGAAAAAGCGTTTGATCTTATACCAATATGCGATGGTTTACTAAGAGGAATCCGATGAGTAAAGGAATAAAAAGCCTTACAAACATCCAAAAATAAAGCTGTTGGGAAATGACCGGAATCTATTGCCAAATGAATGAAATTCGAGAAAGCTGCAAAAGCCTGCTCCGTAGAGTGACTCGCTTGGAATGCAACACAAGAGATACAGAGATACAAAGACAAGAAAATAGCCGCTCTTTTGAGTACAATAAACTCAGCTACTTAGTAAATCCCGAGTGTTTTAACTGATGACTGAATATAAAAATTAAATGAAAGCACTTTTGCATACAACGAATTCAGCTAGTAGATAAACTCTGAGTGTTTTTAGTTGCTGGCTGAGTACCAAAAAAATTAATAAAAGCACTTTTGACTACAACAAACTAAGCTACTTGGTAAATTCCGAGTCTTTTAATTGGTGACTGAGTATCAAAAAATTAATAAAAAGCACCTTTGCATACAACAAAATCAGCAAGTAAGTGAATTCAAAGTTCCTTAGTTGTTGACTGACTCAGAAAAAATTAATTAAACCACTTTTGACTAAAATAAGCTCAGTTAGTTGATAAATTCCGAGTGTATTTGCTGCTGGCTGAGAATCAAAAATTAATAACAGCAATTTGACTACAAAAACCTCAGCTACTTGGTTTTCAAGTCTTTTATTTGGTGATTGAGCATAAGAAAATTGATATAAAGCACTTCTGCATGAAACAAACTCAGCTAGTAGATAAACTCCAAGCGTCTTAGTTGCTGACTGAGCATAAAAAATTAAATAAAAGCACTTTTGCTTCCAAACAACTCATCTGGTAGGTAAATTCTGAGTGTCTTTGTTTCTGACTGAACATATAAATTTGATAAAAGCGCTTTTGACTACAATATACTGGGGGATTTAATAAATTCCGATTGTTTTAGTGGCTGGTAGAGTCGGAAATAATTAATAAAGACACTTTTGACTACAACAAACTAAGCTAGCTAGTAAATTCCGAGTTTTTTAGGTACCGAAAGCGTATCAAAAAATTAAACAATGGCACTTTTGAGTACAACTAACTTAGCTACTTGGTGAATTTTTAGTATTTTAATTGGTGACTCAGTATAAAAAATTAAATAAAAGCACTTTGACATACAACTAACCCAGCTAGTAGGTGAGTTTCTAAGTCTTCCTTGTATATAGAATAAAGACCTTTCAATGTAAAAAAAGAAAAGAAAGCAAGATTCGTAAACAAAAATAGATTTTGACGATAAAATATAGCTGGAAAAATCCAATTTCTACGAGTCAATATTGACTGGAGGGCAACATGCCATCCCCCATTCTTTTTTTATCCTTGGATTATAGAGTTTTCCAACCGTATACTTGGGAAATGACACTATGTTTTTTTTCAATTATCCGCAGTATCTCGGGAATGGCTCAAGCAGTCGCATTGACACTTCGAGGGTGTACTGAAGAGGGGGAACTAAGGTGGACTTTATTTTAGTTTGGAGAGGAGGGAGCAGAGATAAGTCGAGGGATTCTAGGTGTACCGTATCATCAAAATACCGTGTCAATGAAATCTCAGGAAAGAAAATTAGCTGCTTAAGTAATCAAGTTGAAACTTCGAGTGAATATTGGAGAGGGGTGAAGTGAATCTTGATCTTTTGACTTGAGGTGAAGGGCAGGAGTAATTGAAATACACCATGTATACCCAGATCATCGAAGTAGCATTTGTGCAATGCCTTGAAAGTGGCTTAGGGGATGCGATTGAAATCCTCAAATACTTCGGACGATGGGCAAGGGAAGTTAAAATTTTTGGCCAAGGAAGACTAAATGACTTTTAACTTTATTTCAGTCAAAAACAGCGATGTTGTGCTAATCTCTGTGATTTTTAGATCCTGCACCGTAGAGTAAAGAGAAATATCAGAAGGCAGTTTGTGTTGCCAGGTTGTCAAAATGGGGCAATCACAATGTCACAGGGACGTCTCGGTGTATTAGGTTTCATGAAAAGTTTCTTGGAGTACTGATGGAAGGTGAATCAACGCTGAATTCTGATTTGAAGAAAGGAATAAGGCAGAAATTCTTTGATTGAAGAAATAAATCAAAGACATTACGTGCATCTAGCCTATCAAAACGCTATATCCACAAAATCCCGGGAGCCCAAATGGGCCTTTGAAATGTAAAATTAAATGTTTTAGTGTCCGTTTTCAGAGGCAGAAGAGGTGTAGGTAGCAGGTCCCCTTCTTGTGCCCTTTTTATCCCACGTACCCCCTCCATCACCCCAAACACTTTCGATCAAAATGTTTATTTGTTCAGAATACTGACAAGATTCAACATATATGCCTCTAGGAATAACACGATGCCAACAATCACTGGAAGAAAGGTCGTAAACTTTCTGATGGTAGTTTGAAGGGTTAAGATATTTTAGAAAATACATTTTGGGACTGGAGAAGGGGATGCACCTTGGGTGAAAAAATCTTGACAAATGGCTGCTTTATTAGTAGAGGAACTCGGGCTTCATTCAGACACGGGTTGGTTCGGACACTGCCATTACAAAATCGAGTTTTAAACGAAAGGTTCTGTCAAAAATCAGGATCTGGTATTGACAAGTGCCCGACTTTGCAAAAAAGTTTCAAAAGCTTCCGAACACAGGTTTAAAAGATATTTGCTTTGAACCCCTTTTTAAACAATTTTTTTCCCACTAACATGTGCCAGTTTTTGCAGCCCTGTTGTTACTTGAGTATCTAGTTGAGTTTTGGCAGGTACTTAAACTTGTCAGGTCGCTAGCTACGGTTTGTCACAAATTGGACTCATCTTAATTATTCTTTCCTAGAAGGGATTTTTTTTTAGAAATAGACACTATGGGGTTGATTTGGTTGCCATAGTGAGGCTGGTTTGGGCGGCTTTTTGAAAGTGTCCGAAAGAACCCCTTTTGTCATATTAACCCCGGGAGGGGAGACCCATCTACAAAGAGAGATACAAAGGGTGTTTATAGCATCTTATACATTGCATCTGTGTCAACGATACAGGCTTTGCTATTGAGGTAAATATGGAGCAGTCCACATTTCTAACCTAGGAATTAAGTGAACATACCACTCGATATCCTTTTTTTATATTCTTTCCATGCTCTTTATGCTCTTTCATTTTTTTCATCTAGGGAAATCAAGGCACTATCTTCGATAGACTGGATGACTACATCTACGTTCTAAACCTCGAGGGGGGGGGGGCAGTATGACAAGGGTGCCAATAAGTGAAATCTCAAAGTGGGGGGCAATGTGACAGGGGTGCCAATAATTGACAAAATTGACAAATTTATTTTTTTCAGAGAGTGAAAAACAGAAAAAAATGAGAAAAAGGGCTTCAAAAATTTTTGTGGGGCCTATGGTCCCTCTCCCCCTGGATGTGCATGTATCGTTCACCTCATTCCCAGTTAACTTGTGGAATACAGTTTGAATTTATCTTTAAATGAAGTTAAGTATTCGCCTGGTGGATCTTCCTCTTGACCTAAGCAAGGATACAACCTCTGTTTGCGTCGATTTTTCTTAGAGAAGTTTCAGTTTTTATTTATCTATTGATCTGATATTATACATGTTAGTTTTCTTATACATATTATGAGAATTATCTTTCTCATAATACGGGAGATTTTCTGAGTCAGTTGGTTCAGCCTGAGCATGATTTGCAGTCACTGTTGGTTCAGATTCGCAGTCTTGGTTGGGGTATTCCTAGGCATGAGAATATCGGAATATTAGATATTACAGAATACTGAATAGAACTGTACCAGTTAAGAGAGGAGCCAGGCAAGGTGCGATTGCCTCACCGTGCTATTTCCATAACTAGGTTATCGAAGCGCAGGACCAGCGTGAGATGTCTTGCACCCTTTCTGGCCTCAAAATCTCCTTAGTCACTTATGCACATGACATTTTTAATATTAGCCGAAATTTGGACAGAATTTCTTAAACTTTCCATAAACTGTAAGCAGAATACTTAAAATCTTGTCTTGAACTTAACGCTGATAAGTCTGATGTAGTGGTTTTTAAATGGAAAAACCCACATTCTTACGAAATTCTACTACGGACAAAATCGTCCGGACAAATGTTCTGACCAAATCGTTTACCTCGGTATTCCCATTGGAAATACCACTTTTCACACTCGCCATCTCCTAACAAGAAGGTATCAAACGCCGTACATCAGCTTCATATGCTTTCATAGTTTGTGCTGAGCTTCGTTTCAAGTCGTTATCTGGCAACGCTGTACAATACCGTTGCTCCCCCCCCCTCCACATCATCTACATTGCACCATTCAGGAAGATTCTTACCAATGCAGATAAATTGAAAATCCACCCCCTTTCTTCCATATCGCAAAATACCTACTGAGATATCTAATTTTTGACACTCAATTTAAAGCTCATCAATTCTCTTCGCATAGCAGACCCTACTATAGCTGTTGTCAAATTTATGGAGAAACACAACCAAAGATTTCAAGACATGGTTGGAGCCAACTTCTTCAGCTTTAGTTAAGTTGTCATATATTGATGACATATTGATGTTATATTGATGTTATATTGATGTTTTATGATATATTGATGTATTTATTGGTTTATTGATGTATATATTTATGTTTTGCTCCTTTTTTTCGGTTTGTAGTGCTCCGTCATTTTCTTTTTGTATGAAGACCGCTATTCAATAAATGATAATAATGATAGTAATAATAATAATAATAATAATAGACTTCTACGTTTTCGAGACACTCTGAACAGTTATAAACCATAGGTGCTAGCCTGTAGAATAAACTTATAGGGATTTTTTTTGGTTGTCGTAATAACTTTGAGCTACCTTTATCGCACGCTAACCCATCTTTACAGTGATGCTTGTGGTCCACCACTTCGTGCAATAATAACATCATAATCCATTTCTTTAAATAAACAGGTAGTTACAATAAGATATAATACGACAAGATCCTACTATAAAAAATGAAAATCAATATTCATCTATATTCAAGTTTATAAGGATGGAGGGGGTTAATATGGCTTTAGCCCTACAAAAAATCGTTAAAATTTACAATAGAATCCAGTCCAAAATTTAAATAGTAAGCCAAAATTTTAGTGTTTAGCTTATAGTCTGGCTAATAGAAGGCTTAGGGAGCGGAGCATTGCCTTTAGTCCTGTTTGCGGAAATTTCTGTTTGTTTGAATTTGACTTGATCGTTCACTATAATTTTTCTACGTTTAGTATCTCATTTGTTCCTTTATTTCTGTTCTTTTTATGTTTTGATTACTATACGATTTTATTTCTGCTCGCCCTTGGTTTAGTTTCACTTTTATTTGGCAAAATTCTCTGGTGAAAACTTTTCCAAGATCCTTGCTAGTACCAACTAGCTGTATATATTGGTCATTAGATCCTTTGAGTAAATATCTTGTCTAACTTCTGCGTAAGGAAATGGAGAGTTTGGGGGTTGCAGTTGCCCTCTTTTATAAAATAATCTTTGTTCACTTCATTAAGTTTTGATTTTTCTAATCATTTCCTTTGGAAGATAAGGTGTTCTTTCTATTGAGTAAGGTGTAAAGGAAAAAAAAAACAAAGATGCATAACTTAGGTTGTAAGTGTAAGCATATATGGGCTGATCCTTCTCATTTGAACTATCTTTTGAATTATCTCATTTCCAAAATACCACACCCTTACAGGAGAGATCTCATGGAAGAAGTCAGATTCACATAATTGACGAATAAGAACTCACGTTTAACTTTAATATATGTTAATTATAAAAAACTACGTGAAGTTTTCATAAGGTCAACCGTTTCAGGTGGTAAATTGGGAGCGCCAGCAAGCTGGAGCTGATCCTTCGCATTTACACCAAGTTATTTATCAGTCGCGCCAGCACAGGGAAAGACATCATGGAGCTAGTCGGATTCGCATAGTTGACGACCCAGTACATAATCCAATATCGAAAGAAGCAGTAAGCCATCTTATTGTTCGAAAGTCCAAGCCATTCCATTCGGGACAGTATGCTTGCAGTCCTCCAGGGGCCGAAGGGGCCAGCACTATAGTTCATGTTATAGCTGGTAAGTTTAATAAGCGTTTCGCCCTTCAGGTGGAAAAAAAGACTCAAACCAATAGCAAAGGTAGTCAAAAGTAAAAAAAAAAACTGTTCAACTGAACTAAAAAGATTTCATTTTGGAAGGTTTCACGCTTGATCTCGGGGAGACTCAGCACCCGGAAATCTTCTTAATAGCTGGTCTATAATCCAAAAGTATACACATCATGCAATTTTCCCACAAGCTTCCAAAATGTTGTTCTATTGCATCAGAACGAAGACAAAATTTCCATACATAACTCTTTTAATGCAAAGGGTGTTTGATCCCTAATTGATTACTTGTTTAGTAATTACTAATAGTAACTATGTGAATTTTGTACTAGGTTGCAGCAAAAGCTGCACCCCAACGGTAGGAAATACCGTTGGGGTGCAATCAAATGGAGTGTAATACTAAAATCAAAATGTAATTTGTGTGCAATATCAGTAACAGTGGAATACGTAATGTAGCGGCCTAATTTGAGTTTCGATAAGAATCACTTTGTCGTTCATTTCATTTGACTTCCAAGGAAATCCACTGTCCATCATTTCATCTAACAAGTTAAAAAGAGGAGAGAGGAGGTTGATTTGTATAACTCTGATCTTAAGATAGATATAGAGAGAGACAGGGTAGAGAGAGAGAGAAAAATAGAGAGAAAAAGAGAGAAGAGAGAGAGAAAAAGTTCGGAGGTGCCTGTATTGGCCTAATTTTACTTTCAATAGCAATTGCTTCGTTATTTATTGCATTTGACTTCCAGTGGAATCTACCACTGCTACTACTACTAACAACTCACTGCAGCACCAAACCGCCTAAAGCTAATATATCTACACATGCTCCTCTTCCATCCGAATCTATCTAAAAACTTCCCGCATTACAACTTCCCAAGAAGTTTCTATTTCCCTTGAATCCTTTCCTATGATTTTCTCCCACGCCATTCGGGAACAAACTCCTTTTTGTTTGATTCTAGACGGTTGGCCCATACGAATAATTTTGAAAATATGTCATGCCTCAACCGCCGAATGTGTCCTAGCCGTCTCATTCTCTCTCTCATTATAGCCCTATAAAGGGGGATTGAACTATATTTTTCATCCAGCTTACTGTTTAAGATGTGGTCAGTCAGCCGAGTACCCAAAACAATTCATGAGGAGCTTCTCTGGAAATATCAAGCAAATCCTCCTCCGTTTTTCGGAGCGGCCACTCTTCAGCACTATACTTGACCACTGTCATCGTGGAATTAGTCCATGGAAAGGGAAATGGGAAAAGTCCACTGTCCGTTCGGAATTTGCAGTTTTTTTTATCTCATCTAGCAATGCAAAAAAAAGAACTTTAAAAGAAGATTGATCTGCGAAAATATAATCCTTACAATGATCTTGACTAGTGCGGTACATAATACGACAAGCAACTGATTTTTTTTAAGGAAGATAAAGAATGGAGTTCATTCAATCACTAAAACTGTGAAGTAATTGTATCAAAATTGTTACTAAACGATTAAGACATGAAGGTTTTTAGATTAAAGATTAAGACATCAAAGTAGAAATTTAGTGGGCTGAGGAGTCGAGTAAAACACAGAGAGAGAGTGAGAGCGACTGACAGAGAGCGAAAGAGAGAGAGCGAGAGAGAGAGAGGGGGAGGGGACGAGAGAGATTGGATGAAAGAGAAAGAGAGAGTAAAAGAGAGAAAGAAATAAAAAATCACAAAGAGAGAGTAGAAGAGAGACAGATGCAGGGGAGAGAAACTATCGAAAAGGCTTAAAAAAACTAAGATATAATCAGTAATAGTAGTATTGAAATCTACAATTCTTACCCCCTAAAGAAAAAACATTAATAGGAGGATAGAACAACAAGAGGAGAGAGAAAGAGAATGAAGAACAACAGAAGTTGTAAGCTAACCGTGTTATAAAAACCAGCTTATATTGCTTAAAAAAAGGAATGCGAAAAGGGAATTTTGAAAATATTGCTGAATCAGAACATAGAAAATACTTCGAAGAGTCATTGAAAAAGGTAAAAATGAAGCTTATATTTAATTTAGAAACAAAAGTGTGAGGATGAGAAGGGAATTGGGGTTAAAAAAGAAGAAGAAACATTGTTTGCAAGAGTGAACCAATTAAAAAAGAGGGGGATGTGCCCATTTGGATACAAAAAAGAAGTTTCATATTCGGGCCTTTTCTGAAGGGATGGAAGCCTGTATTTTAAAACTGTAAAGGGCGTGAGCCTTGAAAAGGGTTAAGAACTCTTGTGCCGATCCAACAGTTTTTGGAGATGAAAGAATCATATATTGGAGTATTTGAGTTCCTCCTCCCAAAAGCCTTATACTTTATTGTCATTTCATTGATTTTTCACATTTTTCACTTGATTCAACTTTTTTAGATTTTTCATTTTTAATATGCTGATTTTAAACAACAAAACTTTGTTTCTCTTTTTTTTTTACAAGATCTTTTAGTCAATTTTTATTTATCTAGTTTCATAGTCCGAAAATACTGGACAAAAGAGACTATAATTTCGAACGTTTATGTCAGCTTCGTCTAGTTTTTTTTCATTGTCCTAAATGATTTGAAAAAAAGAGTATTTATTTTTCACCAGCATTGTAACCTATTTTAGACAAATATAACCTGAGGCACTAGACTGAACCAGTCGTTCAAGTGCGGAGGGTTTTCGAGGACGCTCATAAATTGATGAATCTCAGTTGGGAAACCAATTTCACATTCCATCTTTTGAATTAACACAACTGAAGGAGTTCAAGCTGCATGTTTCCAGCTAAAGGAAGCAGGAGCTGGGCATGTTTCCAGCTCCATTAAAAACAAAAAAAGATACACCCCTCAAATTTTCCCTTGGCTACATCAATGCGTAGTAGCTTACGATATCATTACTACTTTCCTTTCTCTCTTGAAGTATATTGTTCTTCTTACTTACAAAAGAGAAAGCCCCCTTTTCTTTTAAAAAATAATCTCTACATGTTATCAACATTTATTTTCTAAAGATGGATAATGCTTCTTAGTTAGATTGATTACATGACTGATGAATTAGCTTTATCTAATGAAAAGTTATATTGAATTATGCCTCAGAGGACTAGGAAGAGGGACAAACCGTCTTGATCTATTCTGCATAAGTATGTGTCTTATTAGCCGCTTGACGCTAACTGTGTTACCAGACACTAACCAATAATGTTTGGTAACAGAGAAGGGTAAATTAGCTCGAATCAATTTAGGCAATGAGTTTGTGGAAGTTTGGTATAAATGTTGTCTTTGATGAAGGAACGACGATTGATGAACTTAAATACTTTGACTTGGCTTGACTTTTAGTTACATAGTACAGTATACAAAGATATAAACTACTACAGATATAAATCACTACGCTAGGGAAAAAATTAAATTTTGGTAACACGTAGTGGTTAACTACGTAAACATTCCTAAAGGCATCTTAAATTAATAATAGTAGTATATAAGAAAACTACATAAATATTCCCAGAAACATCCTAAACTAACTAAAATAACAATGAAAAAAGAAAAAAGACAATCAACTTCTCTCAAACACCCCCAGGGTAACAGCCATCATCCAAATACAACTCCATCCACCACAACTGCTTCGACCTGCTCCTCCCTCCAGTCCTATAACCTATCAAATCACCACCACCACCACCCCCCCTCCCTCCGAAAAAAGAAGAAAAAAATGAAACAACTTTTTCCCGAATAAACACTCTTTTAATTTTTTTTCTTAACTGTGGGAGGTGTGAAGGTGCTTATCACATCTTCTTGTATAATATTCATGAACAAAACTTCTGAAACAGTAAAACTCATTAAAAGTTTCCGGGAATAGATTATGCACATCTTAACCACAGACATCGCCACTTGATAGTATGCTCTGGCGTCTTTAACATTTTGTACGTACTTCCCAATTATTCTTGCTGCTTTATTATTGCATAATAAATCGTGCAAAGAGTACATCCGGCAATATGCTTCAGTCTTCTGAGAATATCAGCTCCACGTGCAATTTGGCGGAAATAATATCGATATGATGCTTTTACTAAAGATTAGAATCAATATGGGAGCAAAGGTATCATAGTGATTTAACTTGTACAACAGGCTTTTCACACAATAGAAGTTTACTGCTTACATCAACAGAATCACCAAGTCAACAGAATGTCAGTAAAAACGTCTTATTCACATTTGCGCCCGGCAAACTTAAACTCGTAAACACCTGCATTCTTTGGGGGCATTATTAGCTTTTAGTATTAAATCATCGACTGATTTTGCATATACTTTTAGCGCAGTGTCATCCGCAAAAGAAGGAATACATACATCTTGCAGATAAAAGCGCATCATGTCCGTGTACACTAGATAAACTAAAGGGCCCAGCACAGAGCCCAAAGGTACACCACACTTCTCATGAAAATACGACGAGACTACATCATTTAAACAACTTTAAGGGACCTACCGTACAGACAGCTCTCAAACCATCTTAGACAAACTCTATCTGTGCCAAGACTTCTCATTCGATGAAGCAATACTTAGCAGTAAACCGTGTCAAAAGTTCTTCTGATGTCAATGAAAATAGACATAGGTATATTACCTGAGTTTAAAATACAGTTAGCACTTTGAACCAGGTGCTGTAAGGCGTGCGTCGTGGAATGGCCCTTACGAAACCCAAACTGTGTCTGCCTCAAAACCCTATTTATCTGGAAGAAACTATAGAGCCATTTATGTACTACTTGCTCCAGTATCTTTGAAAAGATAGGAAGAATTGATATGGTTTTCCAGTTTTTATACCTGCCTTACGACCACCTTAAAATACAAAGAAAAGAAGCTTCACCGAGTATAGTGGGGATTTTTTTTTCTGCTTTTTGTTAAAAAAAAAAAAACAGATCGAATTGAATACCATTCAATAAAATATATTTTAAGGAGTCAAACACGTGAAAATGAGAATTTTTAAGGGTATCTGCTTGAAAAAGTTACATAGAAGCAAAAAATTCATGATAAAAGCAAATAAAATTGTATGAAAAAAATCATGCTAATTTATAACCTACCAATACAAAAAAGAGATAAATATATAAAATTCACAGAAGTATTGTCATAAGATTTCTCGAAAATACTTGAGAGAAGCCCATCTCTACACTTCAAAAACCATTCCTATACACTTATTCGTGAATAAAATTGTAAAGTCTAAAATTGCGTATAAGTGTACCTCTGTGAATTTGTGGTGTAAAGTATAAAAAAAAATTTTGGGCCACCTTAGTTAGCTATGGAGCCTAGTCATGGTAGTTGTTTGACTTGTCATTGTTTAAATTTCGATATTACAATAAAGGACAAAATAAATTAATATTTAAACTCCATAATAACAGGGTTAAGGACTTTTGCTAATTTTGAATATCCAGAAGCTCACCTTATCTTAGGAACGCCTCAACCTCCATAGGCATCCAGGGCATCAAGGAAGAGGCAGCAGTAATTCCTCGGTTCTGTTGATACACAGAGATCCTTTGATTCTGGTTAAATGTAGGGGCACAGGTTGTGTCAATCACTCTGGCAAGTCTGGGACAGTGTAATTTTAAGTCTTCTTCTGGCTATTACTCTCCATGGTTACCAACATAGTTCAGCTTTTGGGACTCTATGGTGAAACATTCAGAGGAGATGTTCCAAATATCTCCACCGTCTAACTCTGATGGTGTCAGTCACTAGAGGTTTATGTCTCTTTTTAAGAATAGATAGGATTTTCATTTTCAATGATTAGTGAATGGTTTCTCAGGAATTATGGATTTTCAAAAGACAACAAGCCTCTTGTTCTTGATTCAGGTATGATATCTCTATGGCGTAAAATAGATGTAGCATAGTATTGTTGCTGAAAAGACATAGCTTTTCAATTTTGACGAGCCCTTCTTTCAGTTTCGAGCCACTTTTCTCGATGATACTCCCTGTTTATTTGAACTCGACAATTTGTGCAATATTTTGGTCGCCAAATCAGATGGATAGTGGAGAACCACTAGTTACAGTGCTTTTGGTTGTCTCTGCTTTCATCAGCAGGCCAAGATATTTGGGTTTTATTGTAACTTCATCCAGTAGTTCTTGAACTAGTTTATAGCTTCACTGAAACACTGATATGCCGTCAGCAAGATTTGGAAAGTTGAGCTTAAACATCGGTGCTTAGTCTTAGGTCTAAAGTAACTGTGTTCCGCAAGAGGAAATTAACCACTGCAAAAAAAAAAAAACAGTTACAAAACACATTCCTGTTTTACTCCCGATGGGATTTGGAAGAAGTGAGTTTGGACCTCAGGTATCTTCAAGCAGTGTTTAATTCCCTCATACATGGGGATAATAGTCGCCACTATTTTCTCAGTGATTCCGTAATAGATGAAAATCTTCCATTGACTTTCGCGGTCTCATCTAAGTCAAGTTGTCTTAGTTACGTTCTAAACTTGAATTAAGCTGGGTTACCTAATCTTGGTTACATGTCATTTTAAAGAGCTTTACACAGGATGATTCGGACTGATAAATGAGATACTGTTGTGAATCATTTGCTTATTTATTTTGATATAAAAATTTGCTACTCAAGTGGCAGTTCAGGAATTTATTCCTTAAAAGGTTTCGATAACATTGCTTTCCTATGCAACTGCATTTTTTCTTTAGCTCAGAAAGCCAATAGCTACAGCATCTCGCAAAAAGAATTGAAAAAGGAGGTTAGAGACAAGTTATTTTCCATTGTGGGACTTTCGTCCCGCTGGTCCAATAGTAAACTTAATTTAAAACTGAGAGTGAGAAGAGAATGCATAAGGGAGAGGTTTTGCTGTCAAGAATGATTCCATACACGTCATTTTACTAGAATTGGATTGCTTACTGCAGAATGGGACACGGCAAGAAGTGTGAAGTTTTTTAGGAGGACAAAAAATTGGTTTAACAGAGATAAATCAGGCTTGAAAAGAAAAGACATATAATAGTCTTACACTGCTTGTCAATTTTTGGCCATCTCCCAATTTCAGCTACTAGGTCGTTCCAGATTTTCCTTGTTGATCAGTTTAGGCTAGACTGCTTTAGCTTTTCTGGATAGTGCTACTGTATTGAAGGTGCCATATACATGGCACAATAAAAACGGTAGCTACAATTTTCATATTATCAACTTTAATTTTCAAGGAAATAAAATTGGTTTTAAATAATCTTCTCAGCCATTAGATTCTCTCATTTATCTGTATTTTCCAGAATCTGTTCAGATTCTAAACAAACAGATACACAATTTATAGTTGTATTTACGCAATAATCTACGCTATTTACGCTATAGTTGTATTTACCTTGCGCAATAATCTTTTATAGTATTAACTTTAAGCAAGCTTTACAAAAAAAATCAAGTAAGACTAAAGGGCCACTATTGAAACATGAAACGACCATAATTAAGTCCAAACTTAACAAAAAAAAAACAACAACAAGAAATTCAAATTAAATAATAACATTACACATAAAGATAGAATATACTGCTGTGAATGAATAAATGAGACCTAAAATGAACAGAAATTGAAAAGCATAAACAAAGTCAAAGAGTTTGTTGTAAAGAACTGTAGGTAAAGTTTGATTCAGCCCAATAGAAACCAAAACTCTAAGAAATAGAATTTCAACAAGTATAGATGCGTAGAAGAATCATATATTGAAGAAACTTGGTTATAAATCTAAAATTGAAAAGCCTTGAATCACAGATGAAATTTTTGGCCTCTGTGACCAAAACGGTAGGTCTAAAACAAGCAGTATGCCGAAAGTAGGGACATGTATATACAAGAAGGTTTAATGAACAGTACAAAAAAGGTACTAGTAGCCGTCATAAATTATGTACGAGAGAAATGCGAGTCTTGCGAAAATGATTTTAAACCAGGAAATAGTCACATAATGTACAAAAAAGTCAAGGAATTCGCCACAAAAACATCAGGCGCTACCACTAGTATTTTAGAAAGGGATGGTAGTACACTTGGTGAAACTGAAGCCTTTAAAGAAAGATCTAAAACCATTTTTAAGAAAATTGAATCCGATTCTTACGTGCAACACTCCTGTACTATCCCATTTGTAAAACATTTGTAAAATTGTGCCACATTTGTAAAAAAAAAGTGTCTTCCGGCGATCAAATGCCATTCAGAACTGTTTCACAGAATACATTATCAGAACTGGTTAAAAATTAGGATATCTTAGGAGCAACAGCATTTCAACGTTATTCTTGGCGGTGTAACTAAGAACAGGACACCTCCCCCTCGGCAAAATCCGTTCTTGCCTATGTTCATTCTTTTCATATATATTTTTATGAGTTATTTTTGAAGTCTTTCCCTTAAACAGTATTCCTAGACCTATGCATTTATAATAGGTATTGCATGGGGAATAAAAGATACTCCAGTTGTTAAAAAGAGTCCATGAGCAAAAAAGTATGGTAACTTCTTTTCGTTCAATTACCTACACGATTTAAAAGTAGACCATCACAATTGCGTCTGTGGTTTGTGTTTAATCAGTTGAAATTCAACTTTTAGAGCTCGAGACGTCTACATAAGGAGCCTAGACATGTACGTAGGAATACTTTAGCCTCCCTCCAACAAAGCGAGCCAATAGAGTAAAAAAGCCATGGAGTGGTTTGTTTGTTAGACAAAGTATAACTGTTGCTTATACTTTCTGTTTAGTTTGTCCACGTCTTGATTCTGTTTATTTGAACTTCTGTCCGCCAGACTAAAAATTTTCGCACCTGACTGATTGAACTATCAGATTTGTCATGGATTTTAAAAACAAGAGAGATATTTTCTTCTGTAAGATAACCGGAGCTACTCTCGAGGACAAATGTTAATACTCTGGTCGCAGCTTCAGTAAGTTTTAGGTTTCAGTGATGGAATTATAATAATTCAATGTTCAAATGTTGTTTATAATTGCAATTCTAGGTTTGATGCAAAATTAAATCTCTCAGTGTCCTTAAAAGAAATTGCTCTCATTAATGTATGATAATGAGTGTGAGGGATTAACAGTCTTCGTGAATTATAAATATTGACTTTCAATAAGAAATATAAACTTGAATGAGAAATGCTGGGAAAATAAAGTTCCAGAACATTGTATTCAAAACTTTTGTAGAATGATTAATGTATGGAATCAATAGTTCTATTTATCGAGTTTTGATGAGCGCTGAGTTTTTCAATTGCATTTATTTATGCTTATGGAGCAAAGTGAATATACGACAGCTATTGATTTGAATGCTGGATTTGAACTCTAAATTGCGATTGGCTGTTAATTTACAACAATAAAACATTGGTTAAGTTTTTTACATCAACTGATCTTACGAGATTTCAATTATTTACAGTGTTAGAAGTCACAAAAAACTAGAATATCCATAAAAGCCAATTTTTAACATGTTTGAAACCTGCTAACTAAGAACTGATTTCCTCCATTTTTTAGATAACTTTACAAGTCAGATAAAATTCCAGGCTAGGACAGTTTCAAAGAAGATATATTCCCTACCCCGTTGAAGAAATGGGTTTTGAATTCAACTAAAATAATATATATATATATATATATATATATATATATATATATATATATATATATATATATATATATATATATATATATATATATATATATATATATACACAATTATGTGTTTGTTTGTTGTAAAACAATTATGTGTTTGTTTGTTTGTTTGTTGTAATTATGAGTTTGTTGTAAAGAACTGTAGGTAAAGAGTGATTCAGCCCAATAGAAACCAAAACTCTAAGAAATAGAATTTCAACAAGTATAGATGCGTAGAAGAATCATACATAGAAGAAACTTGGTTATAAATCTAAAATTGAAAAGCCTTGGATCATAGATGAAATTTTTGACCACTGTGACCAAAAACGGTAGGTCTAAAACTAGCAGTACCCCGAAAGTAGGGACATGTATATACAAGAAGATTTAATGAACAATATAAAAAAGGTACTAGTAGTCGTCATAAATTATGTACGAGAGAAATGCGAGTCTTGCGAAAATGATTTTAAACCAGGAAATAGTCACATAATGTACAAAAAAGTCAAGGAATTCGCCACAAAAACATCAGGCGCTACCACTAGTATTTTAGAAAGGGATGGTAGTACACTTGGTGAAACTGAAGCCTTTAAAGAAAGACCTAAAACCATCTTTAAGAAAATTGAATCCGATTCTTACGTGCAACACTACTGTATTATCACATTTGTAAAACATTTGTAAAATTGTGCCACATTTGTAAAAAAAGGTTTCTTCCCGCGATCAAATGCCATTCAGAACTGTTTCACAGAATACATTATCAGAACTGGTTAAAAATTAGGATATCTTAGGAGCAACAGCATTTCGACGTTATTCCTGGCGGTGCAACTAAGAACAGGACACCTCCCCCTCGGCAAAATCCCTTCTTGCCCTTGTCCATTCTTTTCATATATATTTTTATGAGTTATTTTTGAAGTCTTTCCCTTAAACAGTATTCCTAGACCTATGCACTTATAAAAGGTATTGCATGGGGAATAAAAGATACTCCTATTATTAAAAAGAGTCCATGAGCCAAAAAGTATGGTAACTTCTTTCCGTTCAATTACCTACACGATTTAAAAGTAGACCATCACAATTGCGTCTGTTGTTTGTGTTTAATCAGTTGAAATTCAACTTTTAGAGCTTGAGACGTCTACATAAGGAGCCTAGACATGTACGTAAGGATACTTTAGCCTCCCTCCAACAAAGCGAGCCAATAGAGTAAAAAAGCCATGGAGTGGTTTGTTTGTAAGACAAAGTATAACTGTTTCTTATACTTTCTGTTTAGTTTTTCCACGACTTGATTCTGTTTATTTGAACTTCTGTCCACCAGACTAAAACTTTCCGCACCTGACTGATTGAGCCGTCAGATTTGTCATGAATTTTAAAAACAAGAGAGATATTCTCTTCTGTAAGATAACCGGAGTTACTCGAGGACAAATGTTAATACTCTGGTCGCAGCTTCAGTAAATTTTAGGTTTCAGTGATGGAATTATAATAATCCAATGTTCAAAAGTTGTTTACAATTGCAATTCTAGGTTTGATGCAAAATTAAATCTTTCAGTGTCCTTAAAACAAATTGCTCTCATTAATGTATGATAATGAGTGTGAAGGATTAATAGTCTTCGTGAATTATAAATATTTACTTTCAATAAGAAATATAAACTTGAATGGGGAATGCTGGGAAAATAAAGTTCCAGAACATTGTATTCAGAAGTTTTGTAGAATGATTAATGTATGGAATCAATAGTTCTATTTATCGAGTTTTGATGAGCGCTGAGTTTTACAATTGCAATTATTTATGCTTATGGAGCAAAGTGAATATATGACAGCTATTGATTTGAATGCTGAATTTGAACTCTAAATTGTGATTTTGTGTTAATTTACAGCAATAAAAACATTGTTTAAGTTTTTTCTTCTTTCATAGGCATGTATTTTGGGGGTGATACCTGACACGGGGATGCCTTGGATATTCTGTGGTAGCCACAACACTGTGCTGGGTAGAGAATTTAAAGTGGCGAAACCCTATATAGGCCAGTGTATTCTCCTGATGAGCCCTTGTGTTGGGTGTTGCCTCTGAATTATTTGTCTATATTATTTTTTCTATTGTTTGGTAAATGACGACTTATACTTTTTGACGACATGACTGCCTGTCCATGGATTATTCTTTATGGTTGATTTTGTATGGCTATGCTGTTTGACCTATGTGATTGTATGGATGAGTAGGGTTAAGGCCTCATTCAAGTGCTGATCTATATTAATCACTAATTTAGGAAAACAGTCTTCCTTTTCTCATTCTGTCTCTCTCTTTTTTTTTGTGTGTTTGTGCTGTTGCATTGGTGATTTCTCTTTACATGATGTATATATATATATATATATATATATATATATATATATATATATATATATATATATATATATATATATATATATCGTGAAAAGAGAAATCACCAATGCAACAGCAAAAAAAAAAAAAGAAAAAAAAAAAAAAAGAAAAAAAAAAAAAAAAAAAAAAAAAAAGAGAGAACGAGAAAAGGAAGACTGTTTATATACATCTAAGAGAAAAAGAAATAGTAATACGAACTAGCATTATAGGATAAAATATTACAGGTTGTCAAGCCTTTTTAGCACATTCAGTCAGTTACAGTATTTCTTGAAAAAACGAAAAAAAGGGGCTAAATATTGGTGGTTTTAGAGATCCCGCTTGATGCTTAAGCTGTAAAATCAATAATGCATGTAAAATCTTGAAAGTAGCTCTGATCTTGCTCAACAAATGTGTTAAATTCAATACCTCCAAGTGCTGTTCTCAGGACTTTTTTTTTGACGAGGAGGAGGAGTGTGGCTATGAGAAGGACATATATAAGTATACTTAATCTAACAGTCTTGAGAAAGAATAAGACCTGAACTTAACAGCCTTACTTCACCATCTGTGTCTTTAGGGGGAGAGAGAGGTAAGTACTGGGCTGTTTTTATCTTTTAAATCAATTCAGAAATTGGAACAACCTTTTGAAGGGAGTTTGTGTTCCAATCAAATATCCATCGCCATTGTATACGACCATATTACTTCCCTTCAAGACGTGAATACAGAACCGTGTGCTATGTTTTATCCAACATCTACGACTATCATGTTTGGGGAACATCGTAGAAAACTAAACAAGGTCCAGTAATTGATATATTATCTGTTTATTGATTTTCAGAATTAAATACCTTGCCTTGTCAAACCCTTTCACTAACAAGTCTTTTATCATTTACCGGCGTAAATGTCGATAATCCATCAATTATTCTTAGTTGTCATTCAGGTGTTAGAGTTCTATTGTGTCTTTGTTGCTCGCTCTCTTTCTTATGCTATTCTATTTAGGATGAGAAAGCCTGTTAGTTAACACTCCAATTATTCTTCATTGACCAAATTTGGCTATCATTAAGCCAGGTTTCATGTATGAACCCAAATTTGGGAGTGGTGGGAAGACTAAGTGACCTCTGGAGGGAACCTTTCATCAGCCTTAGGACTAAGATGCGCATATACAATACTCAGGTAGGATCCGTGCTTCTTTACGGAGCCAAAACCTGGCCAGCCACTCAGTCTGTGCTTAGCACCGTAAATATAGCCCAAACGAAACATCTTCGCCGCATAGAAGGACTACGCTGGCACGATATTGTTAGCAACGAGAACCTCCTGACGTTAACTGCTCAAACGCCCTTTTCAGTCCAACTCGCCCAGCAAACACTACGTTGGTACGGACATCTCCTTCGCATGCCATCTGAAACTCGCACGAACGAATTTTGGCTTTGATCCCGTGCTGCGTGGCGGGATACGTCCAAGAGGTTGTCCCCAGCCAGATGGAAGGACACGGCACGTGCCTTCTTAGTCATGACAAATATTCAGGAGAATGTCCACATCCTTGCAAGAAACCAGTCTAAATGGAGGCGCCATGTAGCATCACTCTCGACGCCGGAAGCATGTTGGCAGGAGTATTAGGTCAATTTAATTCAGTAGCATCCCACCGCCCATCTACCTGCAAAGGGTGATAAAACAAAATGATTATTTGGGTGATAACTTGACACAGGAGCAAAGAAAAAACAGTGTCTAAAATCAAATTCCATTTCCATAACTCTACTATAAAAGAAACACAAGGGAACGGTACGGAAAATAAAAATTTAACTCTTTTTCGTGTATCTTGAAACAAATGTGATTTAACTGGTTCACTAGTTCAACTGCAGCTAAGTTCAGAATCTCTGAGTTCTGATTTTATCTTCAACTACCGCCGAGAGTTTCCACACTGTAGCGGATCCAGGGAAGCATCTCTTACCCTCTTGGCGCGAGCAAAAAGCTCTACCATTAGATTTCTGTGACATGATTGCGAGATCATTATCTGGATCAGTGCATGTTTGAAAAGGATTTGACGACACTTGATCTGCCTGCAATACGTCTAGACTGTTTTGCAGTGTCTTTGGTGTCACCAAAGCCTACAAGGCGTTTTGTAAGCTGTTATTACGTAAACAGTTGAAGCCTCAGAAAGTCTGCCTGTTAAAACGTGTTTATTTTTCAATAATAAAACAAATTTCTTGAAATGACCGCAATAGTTGCGCCACTCTAGAAGGGTTAGTCGCCACTCTAGAAGGGTTTGAACAGTATAAAATTTTTGGATAATATTAATCACCAGTTATGATGTCGAAGCGAAGATAACAGTCAATTATATATAGATTCTTGATTTCAAAAACTAGGCAAGTTGAAAATCTATGTCCAACTGAAGATAAAAATTAGGAGAATTTCAGAATTGGTTGTGATTCCAATACTGTGATGAATGGTGAATGATCTGTTTGTATCAATCGAGGTGTGTAGCCTCAAGCCTAACACAAACACCGAAAAAAACTAAGCATTTTCTGTGAAAATAATATCAGATGAATAGAGTTGCGAAACTGGATGATCTCACGCGATATCGATTGCTTCAGAACCCTTAAATCCCGCCATCTAACTAAAGCTTCCCCTATTTAATTTACAAAAAGCAGGACAGGTACGAAAGGAGATTTTTCAATCGTACTCACTTGGACTCATTCTTGATGGGCTTCTTCTGTAAATATTGTGTTTTGTTTAACGTCCGAGAGGTTGGAGGCTCCAATCAATTGCAAAATTTGGTAAAGAAGCCCATTGTGACTTTTGATAAGCTAACTGGAAAAAATGGCGACTTGGTATCTCATGAAAATAATCATATCACGATGATTCATTTGACGCAGGTAAACATCTTCTTCTGAAATATAATGACCCTGAAACCATCAATTATTGGCAGAGAAGACGGAGGCAATTATTGGCATTGAAAAACAAAGGGAACTTAATATAGCGTGTAAATAATGGTGACATCACTTTAAAACAACATTTGGAAAACTCGGGGGCAAATGTTGCTTATATAAGCAAAACAACACAAAATAGATTAATTCAATATTGTGCCACAGAGATTCTTAAGGGAATTCTTGCACGGGTTCATTCTGTCAAGTCCTAGAGTGTGGCTGTTTATGAAATAACAGTGTCACTCAAGTCACAACTAAGTATTGTCTTTTGCTACAATTAGAATTGCACAAGGCGTGAGGATTTATTGATTTTTTTTAGATCTACATGAAACATATTTCGAACATGTTTCTACATGAAACATGTGCTTCGAACCAATTATTAAAGGGGAAATACTTGGAAATGTAAATACTTGGAAACGTGAATTTTCGATCTCTTGAGCTAGACTCGGAAAATATGTGGGCATAGGTAATGATGGATGTACTGTGATGATTTCGGAAAATTGTGGTGCTGTAAAAGAAGTTCAAAAAATTAGCAAAGACTGCCCTGCTTTTGTCCAGAGTGTTAGAAACTCCATTGGAATAATAACAGAAATATTTGCTTCGTTGGTACTTATGCAAAGCACAATTATGACTTAATTAAGTAATGATAGCACAAATATATCGTATGTGGGAAACGCGCTGGATTAAAAGTCACGATTCTTTAATGCGGTTCGTGGTAGAGCTCCGTAAAATCGTGGATGAGACGAGGTAACGAAAGTAACAACCGAGCCAGGTCTCGGAATAACAGTCCCAAGGATAGCGAAAAAGCAAACGAATCGGATTAGTGTGCCATTCAATTCAAATGAGGAATATTATAGACCGTCAGTCTTTATTCCCCTGTTGGGCACGATTATTTTCAATTTAGAAAGCTTATTTTGTGTGGAAACACTGGACACCTTTAAGCTCAGTATTTTCTTGTCAATAACTTTTTTGTAAACAAACAAACAACAATCCGCGGATGCGATCCATGCCTTGTTATCGCTATACTGATCAGTAATCAACTTCTGATCCCAATCGGTTTATGAATGTGCCCTGACTGGAGAAGCAGCAGTATGAAAAGCTCGGTGGGTTCGTCTAATAGAAAGAAATGCAGGCACATGTGGAACACCTGAATCCCTAGGGAAACTTTACAGAAACACAACTGCGATGCTGATATTTTCCCTAGGATTTCAGCGCTCTTGCAGATCCTCATGACCCTACCTGTCATTGTGGCGTCCGTTTAGCGAAACGTTTCTACCTTCAGAAGACTTAAAACTTGGGTTAGAAATAAAATGAGAGAGGAACCGGACTTGCCCTTTCTAAGGTTCACCTTGATATTGTCATAATTGCAGAAAGTGTTATTGATAGATTTAATAGTAGTGGAAATAGGAGGCAAGAATTTGTTTTATGACATTTGATGGTATTATTATAGATGTGGCTTTGAGGATAATTTTACAGAACTGAACTACTAAATGATGGATAGAAGTAAAGACATGCAATTTTCAATATCAGTATGTACGTTAAGATAATTTAGAACGAGAATATATCGCAACGATCCCCCTAAAATTTTGGTACCTCTATTGATTCCACTCAGGTTCAAAAAAACTGTAATTCTCAAAGGCATATTCTTCCAAAAATAGCCGCTTGGTAAGACTTTCATTAGCTTATAGTTTCCTTATTGAGAACATTTTCTGTGAAAAGTGGTATCTTTTGAGATATATTTCAAAGTTTAATTCGTTCTAAAGTGTCTTTTTATTGCAGAAGAAGAGCCGGCAGCAATGCAGAGAGGGACGGCGCCCTGTCAAAATCCATGCCAGACAGTTTTATTTACAATCCTCTGTCTTGTAGTATTTTATATTAATTCCTTCAAAAGACATAAGTGACAACTTTTTCAATTTCTATCAGCCACTTTTGGAATATTGTTGTAAATACGGGATGTACATACTATTTGTAATAAAAGTTGTTGAAAGTCTTTAAATGTGAGAGATTGTCTTAAAATTCTATTTTTACTATCACAAGTTATATGAAAAGATTTTTTTAGGAATTCTTTACTAGATTTTTTTTTAGGAATTACTATCACGAGACTTCAAGTAGATAAAATAAAATCTCTCACATATTCTCTTCAGCTTTGATCAGAGGTCGAGTACAGCTCTGATGGCTACAACAGCTTCTCCTGAATGTCAAGATGATTTCAGTAGATGTAAGCAGTGATATATCACTAGTTGAAAAAAAGAACGAATATGAAGCCAATAGCATAAAGAAAAACTACTAAACGCAAGAAAATTTACATGAAATGGAATGTAAACAAATTAGGGGATGTTGTTAATCCAGTATATAAAAGTGCTCGATAAACCCAAAAAATAGACACCAGAGATAAAATGTTTATGCGTGCCTAATTTCTATCCTGGTTGTAAATATGGTGAATGTATAAGTTTTATTTTTTTTTTACTTACGTATATGTTCAAAGCTTCTAACGTTTATTATTATTTTTTTATGTTTATATTTTCGTGGGGTTTTGCAAAAAGGGCAAAAGTCTACTATTTTTCGAAAATCAGTTCATCATATAGTTCGAAAAAGCTCGAAGAGATTCATTGACTGGTCTTTCATCACTTCCATCAAGCTAACCAAATTCAAAAATCAACGGATTCGGTTGAGGCCTTCTCTGATCTTTAATTCTGACAGACCTATAAATTGTTCCAAAAGGGGGTAACAAAAGAGGGCACGTCCCCTTATCTTCGAAAAACGAACAATTCGGGAATTTCGACATTTCCACTGAATTCTGAGCGAAAATTTATGTACGAATCAGTCTTTAAAGTTTGAAGTTTCTTAAATTCCGATTTGTGAGAAAGATTATCTCATTGTGTGTTTTTATTTCCATTTTGCTCTCCTGTAAAATTAGGACCGGTGAACATTTTTTGCAAAAAGCCTTTTTTTGCAAAAAGGACCTTTTTTCCAAAATGTCATGGATTTTTCAATTATTTTTTAACAAAGCAAAATAGGCTAATTGACAAAAGTATCCCTAATTCCTTTTATTTATCGATTTAATCACAATTACGTAAATTACGTAGTAATAAGCTATATCAAAATTATTAAATCCCTAAAAACTATTAAAATACAGATACAATCCTCATCTTTATGAGACAGTTAAAAACCAGCGAAATTAGGAATGAAATGGGTCGAATTGGCGAATGGAGGGGGTGTTCTAAAAAAAAAAACATGGACTCTAAGTCTTTTTTCGACGAAAAGAACTTGTGTTACTTTAATAATAAGCCCATCAAATCAGATTCGATATAGTCCCAAGAGATGGAATATGAACTGATAAAGGGTCAGCAAAAATGCGGTGAATCCCTTTATTCTTTTCTCATCGCAATAAGGAGTGTTTAGTGGATTTTTTTTTAACTGTTTTTAAAAAAATATTTTTTCAAAGAACAGGGATAAATTAAAAAATTGGGATGAAGGTGCAACTTGTAAGCATATAAGGCTTAACTATTTCTTAAATAAATTCTGAACTTTCCCCTTGCTAAAAGAGAGAAAAAAAGACAGAACTGACTCAAAATTACCTTTAAGTCAAGTTCGCAGCTAATTTTCTGTAAGGTTACAGAAAATACCCAAAGACATATCTTTCTAAAACACTAAGCGTCCACTCCATTACAGTGAAACTATGAGAATTTAGGATCCATTGAACTTTAAAAACAACTCAACACCACTGCCATATTCATTTGCAAAATGATTATTCATGAAAATATGTTTGCAATGCTTAAAAGGGCTAGTGTTAAGATGTTATCAGAAAATTAAACTGCATAAGAAAGCTATCAGTCTTGTTCCTTTTCATAAGCAATCGGAGAGTCCTTTACAATTATGAAACTTAGACACACCAAAATTTTGTCTAGGTGTTTCCTCCCCGGAAAACTTCCCCTAGAAAGCTATTCCCCATGAAAAATTTTCAGCTGTAAAATTCCCTCCATAGAAAATTCCCCCTCCATTTTCCAAGAGGATAATTTCGGATGTTCATTAAAAGGGAAATTGAAAGTTTTACTCGCCTGTTTAAGTCACAGGCAATGCTATATCGTTGCCTATTAATTCCTCAAATTTGCAGTAATTCCTAAAAAATGACAAAACAAATAGGGCAGTTCCTTTCACATGTCCTGATGTCTGTCTCCTAGTTTTACTGAATATAAATTACCAATTAAGATTACAAGAGTAAGTTCTGATTCTGTTTCTGTCCTCGTCATGTACATTTATTGCTCCAAGTGTATTATATGCATAAATAAATATTTTATACTCTACACATGAACTTTATGAAAGTTAGAGACACTAAACAATCACCATGCGTGTTAGTAGTTGTTGTAATCGGGAATTAAAAATAGTTAGTAGAGTTTGTAAAGAAGAGTTTGCCAGTCTTTTGTGAAGCTCATCCCAACTAACTCCATTATCTCGACTAACTATTGGCCCGAGTTCATTACCACGAACTGTTTGGTTCTACATCATGGAATCTGCAAATATTATAGGTAGATTATTCCATAATCCCTTCTTTTCTTCATCCTTTTCACTTTTTTACATTTCTTTCCGGTGCTAGGAAGAAATTTCCGGGGGATTTCCAGGGGTAATATACCCTACCTTGCCTCTGATCCATATTTTTCACAATAAGATACTAAGAAAATTCAAACTAATTAACATTTCAATAGTACAGTAAACTAAAAGACGCTCTGATGCTATGTTATCAAAATAATTCATCTGCAATGTCTCAGACACATCTAGAATCATGATGAAACTTTCAAAGAGTGGAGGGAGGTGGGCTAGTAGACTTCAAATTTGATTTGGGGGAGAGGAAAGAGAGGGAGCTAGAAAAATCTTTCCCCTGATCTACCTAAATCTTTTCTCCACTATTAACCCCCGATATCGATTCTTTTTATGTATCTGTTGTGATAAGGGCTCTGTTTCTAAGAGTTTAGGCTATAATTGAGCCGTATTGCACTTTACTTACATTTCATTACCACAAACTATTCGATCCAGCATTCATCATACAATTACTTCCATTGGAATTTGATTCCAGTGTCAACATGATAACTTCTGTACTAAAGCATGCAAAACCGAACTAGAACTTTACAGATTAAGATCTCTTCTATTTATTTCCGCAGCAAGAAATCTTCCTCACTCCGTTTTTCTTATGCAAAACGCATTGTAAACCATTTACCTTCCCCTAAAACCTCAGTCTTCTCAATCTATACCACGAACTTCTTTCCCAAACAGGTTATTCTACTTCATCAAACCTCTGCAAGATAAAAGAAAAAAATGTCACGTCGTCAAGCTTGCCACTTTTTTCTTTTTTTGCTTTTAATTTTTTTTTTTGTTTATCTAATAATGTAACTGGCTTGTAAAAATACATCTTAAAATTAACCTAGTTAATCAAAAGATACTTTTTAAAACGGATCCATAGGTCCATATCCTCTTTTATTCCCTTTGGAAATCCCGAGCTAGGGCCAACTATATCTTATAAGAAAAGTCAAATGGAAATGATTATTCAATCTATACCCAAATCAACGTTTTAGTAGAAAGAATTACCTAAATAACGGTACGAATAAAATCAGAAAGAAAAAATCAGTGAGATAGATACAAAAAAATAAAGATAGAATTAGGCAAAAGGAGAAAACACCAGACAAATCGTTTTCCTGGATTTAAGCAATAATCACGCATGTAAGCTAAACATTCTATTTTTAGAACGTGCTAAGTACTAAGCCGCATCTTGATCTACGTCATCAATGTTGCAACATAAATGTTTCACCTTTTAAATTTCTATCATGTGTGTTTTATATTCTTTTAAAAGCATTATTAAGCCACAAACCGTTATAATTTAAATTAAACAAGATTTCGTAGCGTAGAATTGTAATAAAGTACTATGTGAAGTTTTTTTAAACAAAATAATTGAAAAAAAACCACTTAGTAAGTAGAGAATGATTTTACCTCAAATTTATTATATACAGCTCTTTGTTCGTCACTTACAGAAAGTTTGACAATTATATATATTGCAATTAATTTTTGAAGAGCTATAAATTAAGGAGACAGTAAGCCTGATTTTTGATTTCAGCTAACCATTGAGAAACAATTTAATATCAGATGATGTAAAATCTGTTTTTCTATTAGTAAATTGTATCAAAATCAGTATTAACACATTGAACGTATTTTACCGATAACTTTTACAAGTAGCACTGTCTCCATTTGGCACGGGAAGAAGTGGGCGAGCCCAAAGCTTCAATAGATTTGAAGTAGAAACGATTTTAAATATATGCAGAAAATAAGTAGTTTCAGCATAAATTGAATTTGGATAAGAAATTAAACTAAAAATATGATTGTCTTGTGAAAACAACTAAGCAGCATCTTGATCTACGTCCTAAATATTGCAACATAATGTTTCAGCTTTTAAATTTCTATCATGTGTGTTTTATATCCTTTTAAATGCGTTATTAAGCCACAAATCGTTATAAGGTAAATTAAATAAGATTTTATAACATAGAATTGTAATCACGTATTTTGTGAAGTGTTTTTTTAAATAACAATTAATATGTAGAGAATGATTGACAAAAATTATAACAGAAATGTATTTTTATCGCGATAAGGTGTGTAGTGATTTTTGTTAAGTGCTTTAAAAAAATATTTTTTCAGAGAACAGGAATAAAGTTAAAAATTGGGATGAAGGTGCAACTTGTAAGCATGTAAAGTATAACTATTTCTTACATAAATTCTGTACTTTCCCCTTGCTAAAAGAGGGAACAAAGACAGGGCTGACTCAAAATTGTCCTTAGGTATGTTCGCAGCTAATTTTCTGCAAGGTAATGACCCAAAGACACATCTTTGTAAAACACAAAGCGTCCATTCCATTACCATGAAACTACAAGAACTTAGGATCCATTTCACTTTAAAAACAACTCAACAGCACTGCCACATTCATTTGCAAAATGATTATTCACGAAAATGTGTTTGCAATGCTTAAAAGGGCTAGTGTTAAGATGTTATCAGAAAAAAAAACTGCATAAGAAAGCTATCAGTCTTGTTCTTTTTCATAAGCAATCGGAGAGTCCTTTACAATTATGCAACCCAGACACACTAAAATTTTGTCTAGGTGTTTCCTCCCCGGAAAACTCCCCCTAGAAAGCTATTCCCCATAAAAAATTTTCACCCAGAAAATTTCTCCCACAGAAAATTCCCCCCTCCATTTTCCAAAAGGATAATTTCATATGTTCATTAAAAGGGAAATTGAAAGTAATACTCACCTGTTTAAGTCAGGGGCAATGATATAGCGTTGCCTATGGTAAAGAACCATAAGGGTTTAATGTATTATTATATATTTATTTTTCTTCAAAGGCACTTTGTATGGAAGGGCTGGTCGCATAACTTCGAAAGGGACTTACTTGGTTACAGAGTAGAAGTTATAGTGCCCTTTTTTAGAGCCAAAAGCGATTGGAGTGCAGCAAGGAACTATCCACACCCTCTTTCCCATAACGCGTCCGATCAAAACTTTGAGTTAGCCATTTTATTCAAAATAGTCAAAGGTCGAATAACCATGCCTCTGGGATTTACAAACCCTCTTGGAGCCCCCCCCCCCTCCATGTAAAGACTCTAAGATATGCAAGTTGCACATTGTTAAGACTTAAGGTTTTCATTGGAAGGGTAGTGGTATAAACTTTATAGGTGTCTCATTCAATTTGAAAATGAAAGGTCTAGTACCCTTTTTAAGATTCGAAAGTGATATGAGGGCAACCATTCCCTCCCATGGTCTTCTTCATGACTATATTAATATTGTAAATTCTACGTGTTTGCAGTAATTCCTCTAAGTTGACAGAATAAATAGGGCAGTTCCTTTCAATTGTCCTGATGTCTCTGTCCTAGTTTTACTGAATATAAATTACCAATTAAGACCAATAAATTAAGATTACTTATTTATTACCAATAATTAATTAAGTAATTATTGTAATTATTATGTACTTAATGTAATTATTAAGTAATATAATTAACAATAATTAATAAATTAAGATTACTAAGACCAATTAATACCAATTACCAATAAATTACCAATTAACTTAATTGGATTACTGGAGTCAGTTCTGATTCTGTTTCTGTCCTCGTCATATATACATTTATTGTTCCAATTGCATTATATGTATAAATAAACATTTTATACTCTAAGCACAAATTTTATCCATCCTCCACCTGTTGAACCCCATATTGTAGACCAACACTACCATAGGACTCAAAAGAAGAAAGCACAGAAGAGAAAATCACAGTTTATAGAGTGGTGCAGCGGTTTTCGCAGGAGATGATTAGAGTTTTTACCCTCCTCTAGATCTCAATCTGCAGTTGTTAAATATCAAGTGGATATTTTTCTTTTATGGCCCGCCACCTACATTTTCGTCGTAATTTTCTTGACCTCCCAATTTTTACCGGTTCGGTGAAAGTAGATTCATTGATTCAAAGCCAATGAATTATCAATTTTATAAGTGGGTGAATATTATCACAAAATCGTATCAATCGGGATATGGTGTTTAGTAGGTTTTTCCGATAGTATAGACCTGGATTGTTTTATTGAAGGCTCGAGGCTAAATATTAAGAGATATTTATTAGAACTCCCGGATAATTATGATTCCATTTATGAAGCGTATAAGATATTGCAGCGTTTTTAATTATTAAAAACGCAATTGGTGAAGAAAAGCAGGAATTTTATCAGCAACCGTAGATGCTGGGTTCCGTTGGACAGGACTGAATAAAGGACTCAGTCAGAACTGGCCTGACGTAAAATCTGACCACGGGGAGAGGCAGATTTTTTAGTATAGGAAGTAGGGGTTAGATAAGGAATAAAGGCAGAATTTTAGTACAAAAAAAAATATAATGACAAATCCAGAGTTTATTATAAGGTAATGAGCTCCGTGCCGGGTAAAATAATAGACGACAGTGTAGAAAAAAGTTCTGTGCCATGTACAATTAGAAAGAATGACACAAAGAGAGAGAGAGAGATCGTGTCTAAGAAAAATATTTAATATTTAAATATTTTGACGGCCTGTTTCTAAAGGAAGGTGTTCTTTATTGTTATCCACTAGGAGGCGGTGGCAAGGACAAAGGGATCCCTAAAACAGCTGAATTAGTCTTGCCAAGTGTCCTAGTTGATTCGGAAATAGAACTGGCTCATGATCACTTACTCATTGGTGGTCACATGTCTATGGAGAAGTTATTAGACCGAGTAAGCAGTATCTTTATATTTGATGGAATAAGAAAAAAAGTTAGAGAGTATTGTGAAAATTACAAAGCCAAGTTTATTACTTTTCGGACAAAGAATTAACACATGTTTTTCAAAGTGAACCTTTTAAATTTAATTTTTACAATTGCATCAGAATTTTCCCATGATTCTAGTTTTTAAATTATTAATTCTTTGTCATTTTATAAAAATCAAATTGCAACTGTTCAGCAGAAGAAAGATTTAAAAAAACATGCACACTAGCAAGATGTATTTTTCTGGAAAAATAGTTCTGAATTGACCGTAAATAAAAGAAATAATAAGTTTTTTCCATTCGTTCGGAATTTCTTCAGGCTCGGAATTTATTCGTTGCTTTTCAAGAACGAATGCACATGTAGCGTTTCTTCATTCATATTTGGGACGCTCGATATATAGTTTTTGACATTTTTTAACCAACGTTTTACTTCAGAATTTTCAATCGAAAGCATCTTTGTAATCCATTCAGAAAAATCATATTTTGGTGCCACAAAATGACAGAAAAAAACACTTTCTCGTGGTACAATCTTTCAATTCGCTTTAACAACGTTTTAGAGCTGCAAATATCCATTTTAATGAGCCATTTCCCGGTCTTCTAGAGCCACCAGTTCGATGCGAACACCGAGGGAAAAGCAAACAAACAAATGAACAAGAATCCGTCATTTTTGCCAAAACCTCGACAGTAGAGTTTTCTGGTATGATGAACCTAATGGAGTGGTTTTCATCAAAATCACTTGCCATTTTATGGGTGTTACCCTGTTTTTCCAAATCAGACAGATCTTCTTTGGCTCCTAGCATTCCATCTGTAATCTTAAACATAAACTTTATATTTTTGGAACCAACATAGCATTATATAATATAACACGAAGGCTTACGTAATATGAAAACAGGGTGTTTGTATCGCTTTTTGACTGAGAATCAAAGTGCTATTCAACTTTGTAATTGTTCACGTTGCTTCATGTACAGTAACTTAGTTTTATTTGTTTTTGACACACTCGTCCTAGCCATCAGCTACTCAGAAGATAAATGTATATCCTCTCACTTACGTGTAAAATTGCCGTCTGATATGTTCACATGTCTTAGCCAAAAATTGCCAAAAACTGACAGGTAAGCTGTTTTCAAAAGGAGGATTATTAGGGCAATGCAGATTAGGAAGATTTAAGTGTGATTATATATGCATTGTCCTGATGATCCTCTCTCTGAGAACATCTTACCAATCAACTTTTGGCAATTGTCTCAGAAAAGAGTACGAATATCAGAAATGTAAATCATGCTCAGAAATTGGCATCAGAAAAGGATGAAATGTAATGTCACTGAGAGAAGAAGTGGAATTAAAAAAGAAAACTCATTAAAGATATTTCGGCCCCATTTCAGTCCCACTATTTTAGATTTCTCTTCGGATTTTGTCTAATCAAAAATTAAGCTATTAAACTTTTTTTCGGCAACTAAGAAGCACTTAGAAAATTGTTTCTGACAATTACCTCACAAATAAGGAAAATGTAAGATAAGACTTTAGGGCGTGGCAAAGACAATGTTGTATTTCATGCTATTTTAAGTTTTGTAAACCCTGACCTGGTCTAGCATCGATTATTCTCTGGATGAGTTGGCTTTTGGCGTTTTTTTTGCAATCTTGCAAATCATGGCATTGGCTAAAGCAGATTTCCTATATAAATAGTGCGATAGTGCAGTGGATATAGCTTCAAATCAAAGGTCTAGACCTTTGATTTGAAACAGTTTAAACTTACTAGGCGTAAGGCACTAAATGAGGGGCTATCCTCAAAAAGTTCTTTCACTGTCTGATAAAACAGAACTTTTTGTATTTGTTTTCATTATCTAATAATACAAAAGTTTTTATATGATTTTCAGTGTCTAATAAAAGGACTTATCCCTATTTGAACTTTTATTTGTTTGTCATAGAAAGGCAATGTGTTCTTCGAAAAAGAAATGACTTCCCTCAAGGTATATGCAGCCAAGGCAGCTTAGTGCACAGCTCTTTTGGACACTGGTTGATTTATACTGTGATTAAATAAAAAAACAAGTTTTTTCAACTGAAAGTAAGGAGCGACATTAAAACTTAAAAAGAACAGAAATTACTTCGTATATGAAAGGGGCTGCTTCCTCATCAACGCCCCGCTCTTTACGCTAAAGTTTGACTCTTTCTCTCAACTCTTCTTTTTAAAACAGTAAAAAACTTTACCGTAAAGAGCGGGGCGTTGATGAGGAAGCAGCCCCTTTCATATACGAAGTAATTTCTGTTCGTTTTAAGTTTTAATGTCGCTCCTTACTTTCAGTGGAAAAAACTTGTTTTTTTTTATTTAATTTCTGAACGTTTTTGAATCAATGCATGTTTTGATTTTGGCTCTCCGCAGAGAAATAATTAAAACGAAATTTATATTTTTTTTTTTTTTTTTTTTGGCTAAATGGCTTTCTCATAATTTTGATCGAATGATTTTGAGAAAAAAAGAGCGGGGGAGTAAGCCTAGTTGCCCTCCAATTTTTTGGTTAATAAAAAAAGGCAACTAGAACTTTTAATTTTTTACGAATCTTTTTATTAGTAAAAGATATACGTAACTTATAAACTAGCTTACGTAAAGAATTTTTTTATTCTCATGTTTTTATTACACATATGAGAGGGTTCGCCCCCTCGTCAGTACCTCTCTCTTTACACTAAATCTTAAATTTTGGCCCAATTCATTAAGAATGACCCCTGAATCACAAAAGCCGTAGAATAAATAGTTGACATTACTAAAAATACTTTAGCGCAAAGAGCGAGGTATTAGGAGGAGGCGAGCCCCTCATATGGGTAATAATTTCTGTTCGTTTTAAGTTTTAATGCTGCTCCTTACTTCCAGCTGAAAAAAAAACTTTTTCCTATTTATTTTTTCATTGTTTTTTTCAAAATAATGCTAGTAAATCCTGCCCTCCCTTCATGGAAATTTTCTTCCCCCATGACAAATTCCTCGATGGAAAGTTCCCCCAGTATATACCCCTCTTTTCAACCCCTCCCCCTAACCAAATAATCCTCCTGAAAACACTTGTACACTTCCCAATAACCATTACTATATGTAAGCACTGGTCAAAGTTTGTAACTTGTAGCCCCTCCTGCGGGGACTGTGGAGGAGTAAGTCGTCCCCAAAGGTTTTTCGACTACGCTGAATAAAATGACTATCTCAGAATTTTGATCCGTTGACTTTGGGAAAATAATTAGCGTGGGAGGGGGCCTAGGTGCCCTCCAATTTTTTTGGTCACTTAAAAAGGGCACCAGAACTTTTCATTTCCGTTAGAATGAGCCCTCTCGCAACATTCTAGGACAACTGGGTCGATACAATCACCCTGGGCAAAAGAAGAAAAAAAAACAAAAACAAATAAACACGCATTCGTGATCTGCCTTCTGGCAAAAAATACAAAATTCCACATTTTTGTAGATAGGAGCTTGAAACTTCTACAGTAGGGTTCTCTGATACACTGAATCTGATGGTGTAATTTTCGTTAAGATTTTATGACTTTTAGGGGGTGTTTCCCCCTATTTTCTAAAATAACACAAATTTTCTCAGGCTCGTAACTTTTGGAGCGTAAGACTAAACTTGATGAAACTTATATATTTAAAATCAGCATTAAAATGCAATTCTTTTGATGTAGCTATTGTTCTCAAAATTCCATTTTTTAGAGTTTTGGTTTCTATTGAGCCGGGTCGCTCCTTACTACAGTTCGTTACCACGAACTGTTTGGTGAGTTGTTATTAGTTGTGGTAATCGGGAATTAAAAATAGTTCGTAAAGTTTGTAAAGCAAAATTTACCAGCGTTTTGTGAAGCTCTTCCCAACTAACTCCATTATATCGACTTACTATTGGCCGGAGTTCATTACCACAAATTGTTTGGTTCTACATCATGGAATCTGCAAAGAATTCTTGGAATATGGGTAGATTATTCCATAATTCCCTGTTTTCTTAATCCTTTTTCATTTTTTTACATTTCTCTCCGGTGCTAGAAAGAAATTTCCGGGAGATTTTCAGGGTAATATACCGTACCTTGTCTCTGATCCCTATTTTTTAAAATAATTTACTAAGAAAATTCTAAATAATTAACATTTTAATAGCACAGTAAACTAAAAGACGCTCCGGTGCTAGGTTATCAAATAGCTCATCTGCAATATCTCAGAAACATCTAGAAGCATGATGAAACTTTCAAAAAATGAAGGGAGGTGGGCTAGTAGACTTCAAATTTGATTTGGGGGAGGGGGAAGAGAGGCAGCTAGAAAAATCTTTTCCCCGATCTACCTAAATATTTTCTCCACTATTAACCCCCAAGATCGATTCTTTTGATGTATCTGCTGTTATAAAGACTCTATTTCTTAGTGTTTAGGTTACCGTTGAGCCGTATTGCTCCTTACTTACAGTTCATTATCACAAACTGTTCGATCCATCATTCATCATGCAAGTACTTCTTTTTGTTTCGTCTGTCTGTCTGGCTGGTCTGTCTGTCTGTCTTGTCTGTTTGTCTGTCTTTAACTAGGAATACGCGAATAACAAATAAAAATTAAGAGTAATGTGGGGATGGGGGAAAAGGGGTAGAGAATGGAGGATCATTTAGTGTAGGCTTAATTATACCTCCTAACTACTTATGCCATATTGCAACCTAAGAAAAACCTAGACCTATTCCTAGAAAAAATTTCTAGCATAGAAATAATTAAAATTCATAAATTTACTAACCTAGTCTAAATTGTGTAATAGCCCCCAGGTTCGTAAATACCTACCCTTGCGTCATATGAATGTTGGGTCACTTGCACCTGGAAGACATTTCATTGTACAATTAGGTTGAGGAAGGGGCGGGGTTTGAAAAGCCTATCCTGGTCGTAGAAACTATTACAGCCTATACTAATATATTTTTTTCTACTGGCTGTCAATATTTCAATTGTAAAAGCAATAAAAAAAAAACTGTTGCTTTTTGAGTTGAAGTTTGCCGAGGTATGAGTGACTGATACATTAGGTGCATCAATACAAAGTTGAATGGCACTTTGATTTTCAGTCAAAAAGCGATACAAACACCCTGTTTTCATATTACGTAAGCCTTCGTGTTATCTCATTTTAAATCCCGACCAGATCCGGTGACATTGAATGGAGGTGGAGGGGGAATTTGGAATTTTTGGAAAATGTGAAAATCGAGGTATCTTACGAATGGGTGATCGGATCTTAATGAGGCTTGATATATAGAAGAATTGTATGTCTCCGATAATCCATTTTCAATTCGAATCAGATCCAAAGAAAAAGAGGGTTGGAAGGGGGAAACAGAAATCTTGGAAACCGGAAATCTTGGAAAACGCTTAGAGTGGAAAGATCGGGATGAAACTTGATGGGAAAAATAAGAACAAGTTATAGATACGAGATTGACATAATTGGTACGGATCCGTTTTCTTTGGGGGAGCTGGGGGTTGTTAATTTGGAAAAATTAGAAAAATTGAGGTATTTTTAACTTAAGAATGGATGACCGGAACTTAATGAAATTTAATAATTAGAAGAAAATCATGTCTCAGAGCTCTTCCTTCAAATCCCGACCAGGTCTGTTGACGTTGGGGGGAGTTGGAGGGGAAACCGTAAAACTTGGAAAACGCTTATAAATGCCATAGATACTTAATTGACGTAACCGGACTGGATCCGCTTTCTTTGCGGGAGTTAGGTGGTGGGGTTCAGTGCTTTGGTGAGTTTAGTGCTTCTGGACGTGCTAGGACAATGAAAATTGGTAGGTGTGTCAGGGAGCTGCACAAATTGACTTGATAAAGTTGTTTTCCCCGATTCGACCATCTAGGGGGCTGACGGAAGAGGAAAAATTAGAAAAATTGAAGTATTTTTAATTTACCAGTGGGCGATTGGTTCTTAATGAATTTTGATATTTAGAAGGACCTCGTGACTCAGAGCTCTTATTTTAAATCCCGACCGGCATTAAGCCTCTGATTGTCCCTTTAAAGCAATCTATTGATTCATAGAATTTTGCTAGAGCTCATACCATATGAGCTCTTGGCTCTTGGCTCTTCTTGACCTCGTCACAAGTGCCATATGAGCTCTTAGCTCTTGATTTCGGTGAATAGTATATAAATATAAGTAACTTCAAAAATCTCTTAAATACTCCTAAGGGAAAATCCTTCCTCCCTTACCTGTATTTATGACCCCAGGGCAAAGGTGCCCAATGTTTATTATGTACCTTCAGGAACATATCACTTTAAATGACATTAATTTAATAGTATATGCATTACTCCGTAAAGAAAAGTATATGATTACCCCGGTTCCAAACCGGGGTAATCAGTCATTTATGAACAAGCCTATAAATCATCAACTGTATGAGATAATGGGGAAATACCAAAATATTCTAAGATACGGCACTTTTAGGAATAAAATGAGAACCCCTGGAACTAAAATGGATGAATAGCCTACAACCTTAGATTAAAAAAAAAAATGTTCATATATTTTATAGGCCTAAAATCAGTGTTTCTTTACTTTTAAAGGCCAATAATTTTTAAAATAATGTGTTTTTAAGAATAATGTTCTTTTTAAAAATATATGTTCATACATTTTATAAGCCTACAATCGGTGTTTCTTTACTTTTAAAGGCTAATAATGTTTAAAATAATGTGTTTTTAAGAATAATGTTCTTTTAAAAAATAATATTCATACATTTATAGGCGTACAATCGGTGTTTCTTTACTTTTAAAGGCCAATAATGTTTAAAATAATGTGTTTTTAAGAATATTGTTCTTTTTAAAAATAACGTTCGTACATTTTATAGGTCTACAATCGGTGTTTCTTTACTTTTAATAGCCAACAATGTTTAAAATAATGTGTTTTTAAGAATAATGTTCTTTTGAAAATAATGATCATACATTTTATAGGCCTACAATCAGTGTTCCTTTACTTTTAAAGGCCAACAATGTTTAAAATAATGTTTTTTCAAGAATAATGTTCTTTTAAAAATAATTTTCATACATTTTATAGGCCTACAATCCGTGTTTCTTTACTTTTAAAGGCCAACAATATTTAAAATAATGTGTTTTTAAGAATATTGTTCTTTTTAAAAATAACGTTCATACATTTTATAGGCCTACAATCGGTGTTTCTTTACTTTTAAAGGCCAATAATGTTTAAAATAATGTGTTTTTAAGAATATTGTTCTTTTTAAAAATAACATTCATACATTTTATAGGTCTACAATCGGTGTTTCTTTACTTTTAATGGCCAACAATGTTTAAAATAATGTGTTTTTAAGAATAATGTTCTTTTTAAAAATAATGATCATACATTTTATAGGCCTACAATCAGTGTTTCTTTACTTTTAAAGGCCAACAATCTTTAAAATAATGTGTTTTCAAGAATAATGTTCTTTTAAAAATAATTTTCATACATTTTATAGGCCTACAATCCGTGTTTCTTTACTTTTAAAGGCCAACAATGTTTAAAATAATGTGTTTTTAAGAATATTGTTCTTTTTAAAAATAACGTTCATACATTTTATAAGACTACAATCGGTGTTTCTTTACTTTTTAAAGGCCAATAATGTTTAAAATAATGTGTTTTTAAGAATATTGTTCTTTTTAAAAATAATGTTCATACATTTTATAGGCCTACAATCGGTGTTTCTTTACCTTTAAAGGCCAATAATGTGTTTTTAAGAATAATATTCTTTTTAAAAATAATGTTCATACATTTTATAGGCCTACAATCCGTGTTTCTTTACTTTTAAAGCCAAACTGTTATCTGCTTTGTAACCTATCAAATTCCTATTCATATGAAGTGTTAAAAATGATATTGCTTCAAGGTGTTGTTACCAAACCATTATACAAGTTTTCAACTTCTTTTTAAATCTGGTCGTAATGCTAGTTCAACGTTCTTAATGATTTTCTGGCAAACCCTCAAGGAGTGCTTAAGCCAATGAGAAAGGAGGAAATCTTAAATATTAAGAATTATTACAAAAAATCACCTCTTATAACTACAAATTTAAGAATCTTTGGGATTATTTATCGGTATAAGGTCTACAAAACAACGCAAAAATTAAGGATGTATGATTAGTACAACCCTTTTAAATTGTAAAGGAAAAATATTTTAAATGGCCAATTTTAAAGGAAACTAATGATAATAAAAAAAAAAAAATTCACGGCCAAAAATTTTTGAATCTTGTGGCAAATTGAAAGGCTACTTTACAATTCTCTACGTCTTCTAAAAGTAGTTTTATTACTACTTTTAAAAATTAGAGGTGTCCCCACTAATTAATTTTTTATGAAACTCTATACAAACAAAAAATGCAAATTTGTTCGGCCTATTCATGTTAAAGCTTTCAATGAAGCCACAGTAATTTTTTCATCAAAGAATCTGCTCGTGTCTGTTGTTAATACGCATTTCACTGCTATAGGAAAATAGCATTGGCTTCAAACCTGGGAGATTGACCTTAAGAATGTAATTGGCTTGCAAAAATACGCTATAAAATTAATCTAATTAATTAAAACATACTTTTTAAAACGGAACCATAGGTCCATATCCTCTCTTATTCCCTTTGGAACTCCCAAGCTATTGTTAAATATCTATATATATAAAAATGTAGTGTCCGTCTGTTACATGACCGTTTTTACCGTTACACGAGCTCAAAAAATTGAGGCTCTTTTTAAATTTTATTAAATTGCTTAAAAAATTGCTTAAATTTTGACAATGGATTAAAGCAATTCGAAAACCTTAAAACAGAAAACCAAAAGTTTAAAGTTTAGTAGAAATTGTTGAAGTTTGAAATGCTTGCGCTCAAAGAAAATTTGTCAAAGTGTCAATTAACGTCAAAAAAAATTATTATTGAATTGCTTAAAATGTAAAAAACTGGTGATTGCACAAATATTTATATTTATTTTGACAATGGATTAAGGCAATTCGAAAACCTTAAAACAGAAAACAAACCAATTTACGTCATCAATTCGATCCAAAAATGACATAGCGTTGCTGAGACCCAGAACACAAGGGACAATGAGAATCCATATATAGAAGCCTGCCGTGTGCTATGCTGGGGCCCATAGGGACCGCCGGCAAAGCCGCTGGGACCCAGCCTTGTCTGCGGTTAGAAAACAAGGGACAATGAGAATCCATATATAGAAGTCTGCCGCTTACCATGCTTGGGCCCGGTGGTGAAGCCGCCGGGACCCAGAACTGTCTGCGGTTAGAAAACAAGGGACAATGAGAATCCACCCGCGGGGACCGGTGGCAAAGCCGCCGGGACCCAGCACTGTCTGTGGTTTAAACACAAGGGATAACGATAATACATATATAGAACCCTACCGCGAGCCTTGATGGGGCCCGGCGGTGAAGCCACCGTGACCAAGCACTGTCTGTGGTTAGAACACAAGGGACAATGAGAATCCATATATAGAAGCCAGCCGTGTGCTATGCTGGGGCCCACGGTGACTGCCGGCAAAGCCGCTGGGACCCAGCCCTGTCTGCGGTTAAAACACAAGGGACAATGAGAATCCATATGTAGAAGTCTACCGCTTGCCATGCTTGGGCCCAGTGGTGAAGCCGCCGGGACCCAGCACTGTCTGCGGTTAGAAAACAAGGGACAATGAGAATCCACCCGCGGGGACCAGTGGCAAAGCCACCGGGACCCAGCACTGTCTGTGGTTAGAACACAAGGGACAATGATAATACATATATAGAACCCTGCCGCGTGCCATGATGGGGCCCGGCGGTGAAGCCACCGTGACCCAGCACTGTCTGCGGCTAGAACACAAGGGACAATGAGAATCCATATATAGAAGCCTGCCATGTGCTATGCTGGGCCCATGGGTACCGCCGGCAAAGCCGCTGGTACCTAGTCCTGTCTGCGGTTAGAACACAAGGGACAATGAGAATAAATATACAGAAGTCTGCCTCTTGCCATGCTTGGGCCCGGTGGTGAAGCCACCGGGACCCAGCACTGTCTGTGGTTAGAACACAAGGGACAATGATAATGCATATATAGAACCCTGCCGCGTGCCATGATGGGGCCCGGCGAAGAAGCCACCGTGACCCAGCACTTTCTGCGGTTAGAACACGAGGGACAACGAGAATCCACATATAGAAGCCTGCCGCGTGCCATGCTTGGTCCCGGTGGCGAAGCCACCGTGACCAAGCACTGTCTGCGGTTAGAACACAAGGGACAATGAGAATCCATATATAGAAGCCTGCCGCGTGCCATTCTGGGGCCCGGCGGCGAAGCCTCCGAGACAAATCTATATCCAAATCCACTTTTTCGTAGAAATAAAACATACCTAAATAACTATAAGAATAAAATCAGAAAGAAAAAATCATTGAAATACATACACAAAATGAAGACAGAATTAAGCAAAAGGAGAAAGCACCAGACAAATCATTTTCTTATTTTTAAGCAATAAGTGTGACTTAGTTCCAATTTTTCAGCTTTTATAAATCACGCATGTAAGCTAAACATTCTATTTTTAGAACGTGCCAAGTACTAAGCAGCATCTTGATCTACGTCATCAATGTTGCAACATCAATGTTTCAGCTTTTAAATTTCTATCATGTGTGTTTTATATCCTTTTAAAAACATTATTAAGCCACAAATCGTTATAATGTAAATTAAATAAGATTTCGTAACGTAAAATTGTAATCACGTATTTTGTGAACTATTTTTAAAACAAAATTATTGAAAAAAAAGACAGTTAATAAATAGAGAATGATTATACCTCAAATTTAATACAGACTGCTCTTTGTTCGACAGTTGAAGAAACTAAAATTGAAATTTATAATTAATTTTTGAAAAGCTGTAAATTAAGGGGATGGTAACCCTGATCTTTGATTTCAGCTAATCATCGAGAAACACTTTAATATTAGAGGACGTTAAATCTACTTTTCTATTAATAAATTGTATTAAAACCAGTACTGACATTTTGAACAAATTTTAATGAGAGCTGTTACAACTAGCACTGTCTCCATTTGGCTCAGGCAGGGTTGCCAACAGTGGTACAATTGTACCATTCTGGTACATTTCACCCCTAAATGTACATTCTGGTACAATCACAAATTTCCTGGTACATTAAAAAAATTTTGTACAACAAAATTTAACTGGGCGCCTGGAGCAAGTGGAGGGAACCGTAGTTTTTATTTGTTCTCTCTTCTAGAGATTGAAGTTTTCCTTTACACATTTATTTGTGTGCCTGTTATATAATACTAGCTGTTGGGGTGGCGCTTCACGCCACCCCAACACCTAGTTGGTGGGGGCGCTTCGCGCCCCCCAAGCTCCCCCGCGCGCGTAAGTCGTTACGCGCCATATTAGTTACGCGCCATTGTAGTTGTGTCCCTGTGTCCCATCTGTGAATAGAGTAGATATAAATATATGTTTTTAACTACGTAAAACATGCGAATATACAACATTCTTCGCTGTCCCATTGTCTGTGCATATAAATAGATTGTCAGGTTTACTGACTCTTGAACATGCAACATATAATTGTCCATGGGAAAAACAATCCGTATTCAGATCTATACCTCATTATTCTAATGATGTGTCCCTGTGTCCTGGTCGTCATTTATATTCCCTGTGTCCTGGTCGTCATTTGTGTCCCGGTGTCCCAGTTTGTAATTTCTCTTTGAGTGTCCCGGTCGTCATTTATATTCCCCGTGTCCCGGTCGTCATTTGTGTCCCGGTGTCCCGGTCTGTAATTTCTATTCGAACAATCCCTGTGTCCCGGTCGTCATTTATATATCCTGCCTGTGCCCCCGGCGTCCCCGTTGTAGTTGTGTCCCTGTGTCCCGGTCGTCATTTATATTCCCTGTGTCCCGGTCGTGATTTGTGTCTGGGTGTCCCAGTGTGTAATTTCTCTTTGAGGTTCCCGGTCGTCACTTATATTCCCTCTGTCTCGGTCGTCATTTGTGTCCCGGTCTGTATTTTCTCTTTGAGTGTTTTTTCTTTTTAGTTTTTTTTTAGTTTTTTACCTTTTTTCTTTTTTCAGTTTTCTTTTTCTTCTTTATTTTTCAGCGTCACTATGAAGTACATATCGACGAACCTTTGTTTTTTTAACTTAAATCTGGTAGGCATTGATGACCTTATCCAAGTCAAAATCCCAAACCCAATAGGCTCTTCAGTCATTTTACAATTAAACATTTTTCCGTGAACAAATGTCTTAAATACCGTTAATGACGTCACCGTCAAAGCAAAAATGACGACAACTAATTTCATGACGTCGGTCAACACAGAAACATGACGTCACCTGATCCACAGACAGACAGACAGACAACTTATTTTTATATATATAGATATATATATATATATATATATATATATATATATATATATATATATATATATATATATATATATATATATATATATATATATATATATATATATATATATATATATATATTTAACTACGTAAATTTTTTAACTACGTAAAACTTGCGAATATACAGCATATATATATATATATATATATATATATATATATATATATATATATATATATATATATATATATATATATATATATATATATATATACATATATATATGTTTTTAACTAAGTAAAACTTGCGAATATACAACATTCTTCGCTGTCCCATTGTCTCTGCATATAAATAGATTGTCAGGTTTACCGACTCTTGAACATGCAACATAAAATTGTCCATGGGAAAACAATCCGTATTCAGATCTATACCTCATGATTCTAAAGATTGCCCTAGAGCTTTGTTGATGGTGATTGCTAATCGACCATTCCCTGTGTCGCCGTCGTCATTTATATATCCCTCTGTGCCCCCCCGGCGTCCCCGTTGTAGTTGTGTCCCTGTGTCTCGGTCGTCATTTATATTCCCTGTGTCCCGGGCGTCATTTGTGTCCCGGTGTCCCAGTCTGTAATTTCTCTCTGAGTGTCCAAGTCGTCATTTATATTCCTTGTGTCCCGGTCGTCATTTGTGTCCCGGTGTCCCGGTCTGTATATACATTCGTTTTTGAATTGGTCTTTTTTTAGTTTTTAGTTTTTTACCTTTTTTTTAGTTTTTTTAGTTATACCTCATGATTCTAATGATTGCCCTTGAGCTTTGTTGATGGTGATTGCTAATCGAACATTCCTTGTGTCCCCGTAGTGTTCAACGTTTATGTGTGCATTAAACGTTTTTGATAATAATGGGGAATATGGAACAACCCACTGGTTATCTACTTCGATAGCAAACGTTCTGATTCAATTTTAGCATACATATCAACGTCGAATTGGTGAAACAATTCACGGCATTTTAAAATATAATTTTCTTCATCCTGCCGAATCATTAGTCTATAGGAATAATAATGCATTGCACTGCATTTCTTATTCATTTCTTTGTTAGTGGCTGGATTCATCAATTTAATAATAAAGTGATAGCCGTCGGCTCCATCCCAAAAAATGATAGGATATTGTAGGGCATCGTAGCATCGATGAATTTCAGCAATTCTTAACAACTGAGCGTTTCGCTTATGAAGAATGATATCTCGAGGTAAAAACTGATCACCAACCATAACGATTGCCACTTCGTCGATAGTTGGAGCATTGTATCTACGCACATGTTGGCCAGGAGGCGTTTTGTCAGCGGAAATAACAATTTTATGCGTATCAGTAGGCATCAAATCGATGGCTCTTTTGAACAGACGCACTAAATTATTATTTTCGTGGAAAAGATGTTGTCATTGGGAAACGATTGTCCTTTCAACGTTGGGAGAAATTTCGCAACGTGCATTCAATTCGGAATTTCTATCACTGATGAAGTACAATTGTAAAAATTTATGATTCTCGCCTGAGAATGGTGGAAGGGACCCTGCTCCTTGATAAATTTGCCCTTTTACTTTGAAAGTAGACATAAATTGATCTGGATTTTCGATTTGGGCTCCAAACGACGTCATTTGGAAACATTAGTTATATTTTCTGATTTGTTTCAAAAAAACGCTTAGATTCTGACGTAGTTCCAGTAAGGAAAGTCTTCAATTGCTCTGGTGGTGCAGCCAATAGAGGAAGTTTAACTTTTCCTGAGGCGCAACACATTCCCATTGTTTCACCATTGAATTTCAAGGCCTTGCAATAGGGACAAATTTTAGACATAGTCCCGATTTGAACACATCTACTCAAGCTATAATCATCGACTTGGCTGTACCTGAATGCCAGGCGATAACTTTCAGGTTGCTCTGATTCCTCGGCGCACTTTCTTTTCTTACTTTCTCTATCAGCAGCAAGCCTGATTTCTTGCTGTTCTTGTGATTCCTCGGCACGCCTTCTTTTTTCACTTTCTCTTTTAGCAGCAAGTCTGGTTTCATGTTGCTCTGGTAGTTCCTCGGCACGCCTTCTTTTTTCACTTTCTCTTTTAGCAGCAAGTCTGCTTTCGCGTTGCTCTGGTAGTTCCTCGGCACGCTTTCTGTTCTTTCTTTCTCTATCAGCCTCAAGCCTGTTTCCTTGCTGTTCTTTTGATTCCTCGGCACGCTTTCTTTTCTGACTTTCTCTATCAGCAGCAAGTTTTTTGGCATAGACTCTTTGAGCATCTTCCTCGGCTGTTGCCATTGTAAGTTCATCAGTCATTTTAAAGTTAAACATTAATAGATTTCTACGTGAACGCATGTCTTATATATCTTTAATGACGTCACCGTCATAACAAAAATGATGACAACTAACTTCATGACGTCAGTCAACACATAAACATGACATCACATGACAGAATGACAGACACATCCACAGACAACTTATTTTTATGTATATAGATAGATAGATAGATAGCGTGAAGCAGCCTAGCTATCTGTACGGTAAGTAAAAAATAGGTGAGCAGCTATTTGGAGGAGTGACACCAAAATGGTCCCTGCAGGGGAAAGGAGGTCTCCCAAATATGTTTGGAAGAAGATATCTGATACTTTGTTCTCTTTATTGTAATTTAATTTTCCGATTGTCCACGTGTTGTATGTAGGGAAAATGTTTTTGACGTAGCACAACACGCAAAAAAATAGATATTGTACAATTTTTCGATTAGTGGTATAATTTTATGGGGTTTCGCGGTACTTTTTCTTCTGAACCGTTGGCAACACTGAGCCCAGGAAAAAGTGAGAAAGCCTAAAACATTAACACATTTGAAGTAGAAACGGTTTTTAATATATGTAGAAAACAAGTAGTTTCTGCATAAATTGTATGCTGAATTTGGATAAGAAATTAGACTTTTTCGAGGCCTCACATAGGGCTTTTCTCTGATTAATGACTTTGTAATAATGTAATAACAGAAAGGGATAATATCAGATATAATACTAGCTAGCTAAGCCAAATGTGACCGGACCAAAATTCTTCCGGTGGGAAAGGCGGAAAGCACTCGAAAACACTGCTTCACATTTCAAATCCAAAAGGAAAATATTCCTCTGCTCTAGCATCCCCAGGCTGTCGAGTTAGATTTAACCCGCTTCAAATGCTTTTAAAGCAAATCATCAACGACCATGGTTATGGCGGTTTTTTTCATTTCAGTCTGCACTTTGTCCGAAGAATGGTGCGAAGAGCTACATTTGCTAGCCAATAGTACTTTTCAGTCTTGATCGATTTTAAGAGACTAAAAAGTGTTTCTGCTATGACATTTGAAAATGGCAAACAGAAAAGAAATTTGACTACTTTCAAAGCATTTTCAAACTTCTTACGTACAGCTGGTTTTCATATTTTCAGAACAAAACTGGATCAGCACTTTCACTTTCTGTGTCATCTGGGGGCAAAATAATGCCTTTTCTCGCTACTCTCTTTCAATGCTTGCTTTGTCAAACAGTTCGTGGTAACGAAGTGTTGTAAGAAGCGACCCGACTCAATAGTAAACGAAACTCCAAAAAACGGAGTTTTGATGCTAAGAGATACATCGAAACAATTGAATTTTCATGCTGATTCTAAATATATAAGTTTCATCAAATTTAATCTTTGTCTTCAAAAGTTACGAGCCTGAGAAAATTTGCCTTGTTTTGGAAAATAGGCGGAAACACCCCCTAAAAGTCAAAGAATCTTAACGAAAATCACACCATTGCATTCAGCGTATCAGATAACCCTTTGACAAAAATTCAATCTCCTATCTACAAAAATGTGGAATTTCGTATTTTTGGCCAGAAGACAGATGGATGCGTGTGATGGACACGGGTGCGTGTTTATTTGTTGTTTTCTTTTCCCAGGGGTCATCGTATCAACCAAGTGGTCCTAGAATCTCGCAAGAGGGCTCATTCTAACGGAAAGAAAAAGTTCTAGTGCCCTTTTTAAGTGACCAAAAATTGGAGGGCACCTAGACCCCCTCCCACGCTCATTTTTTCCCAAAGTCAATGGATCAAAATTTTGAGATAGCCATTTTGTTCCGCATAGTCGAAAACCATAATAATTATGTCTTTGGAATGACTCATTCCCCAACAGTCCCTGGGGGAGGGGCTGCAAGTTACAAACTTTGTCCAGTGTTTACATACAGTAATGGTTATTGGGAAGTGTACAGAGGTTTTCAGGGGAATTTTTTGGTTTGGGGGTGAGGTTGAGGGGAGGGGGCTGTGTGGGAGGATTTTCCCTTGGAGAAATAAGTCATGGGAGAAGAGAAATTCAATGACAAGGGCGCGGGATTCTCTAGCATTACTATAAAAAAAACAATGAAAAATTAAACATGAAAAAGTTTTTTCAACTGAAAGTAAGGAGTATCATTAAAACTTAAAACGAACAGAGATTATTACGCATATGAGGGGTTCTAAAAAGAACTTTATCATAAAGAGCGAGGTATTTAGGAGGAGATAAATACCTTGCTCTTTATGCTAAAGTATTTTTAGTAATTTCAACTATTTATTCTTCGGCCTTTCTGATTCAGGGGTCATTCTTAAAGAATTGGGACAAAACTTAAGATTTAGTGTAAAGAGCGAGGTATTAACGAGGGGACAAACCCCCTCATATACATAATACAAAATATAAGAATATAAAAGTTTGTTACGTAAGTTAATTGTTAAGTTACGTATATTTTTACTAATAAAAACGTTCCTCCTTCCCCACCCCTTATTTCTCAAAATCGTCTGATCAAAACTAAGAGAAAGTCATAGGCTACTTTTGACTTTTTCGCTGCTTTCGGAGGATCAGACATCGAATCCGAAAGGCGGCTTTCGGAGCTCAAACCAATATACACATGGTTTAACTTTAAGTAATTGTGTCTGTTGATCACGTCTACATCCTTGAAATTTTATGTTTTGTTTTATGGCTTCGAAACTAGGAAACATCAAGAAAATTATGCAGAATTTCGAAAATTATAACTAAAAAGTGCTTTTTGTGTCACCCATATTTGTTGAAAAGTTATATGACTGTTATGTCCAAATGTTAAAATAAGATTTTGTCACAATATTAACACTGTCGATATTTTAAACTAATATTCGCTCCTAACGTACGTTCCACAAATAAAATGTTTAGCTCACCCGCGTGAATTACAAAAGCTGATCAATTGGAACTAAGCCACACTTATTGCTTAAATACAGGAAAGCGATTTGTTGGGTGCTTCCTCCCTTTGCCTTATTCTGTCTTAAATTTTTCGTGTCTATTGCACTAATTTTTCTTTTTGTTTTTGTTGGTACAGCTATCCTTTTCTACGAAAAAGTGGATTTGGGTAAATATTGTAATAATCATTTCCGTTTGAAGGCTCTTCTATGAAACTTTTTGACAGTAACTGTGGAGTTCCGAAGGGATAAAGAGAGGCTATGGGTCTATGGCACCGTGTTAAAAAGTGTGTTTTAATTAATTAGTTTAATTTTATGACGCATGTCTGAAAGCCAATTACATTCTTACATTAACAACAAAAAATTGAAAAGCAAAAAAAGAGAAGAGTGGCTTGACGATTATTTACGTGACGATTTTTCCTTTTATTTAGCAAGGTATTAATGAAGTCGAATAACTTGTGATGGAAGGGATTTTGTGGTATAGGATAAGAAGATCCAGGTCTTAGGGGATGATAAGTGGTTCACAATGCGTTTTGCATAAGAAGAGGGGAGGTGAGGAATGTTTCTTGCTGCGCAAATAAATAAAAAGTATCTTAATCTGTAAAATGCTTGTTTGATTTTGCATGCTTTAGTACAGAAGTTGCGATGTATACAACGAAGTCAAATTTCACTAGAAGTAATTGTATGAGAATTGCTGGATCAAACGGTTCTTGGTAATAAACTGCAAGGAGCGATACGGCTCAATAGTTACCGAAACACTAAGAAACAGAGTATTTATAGCAACAGATACATCAAAAGAAGCGACTTTGGATGCTTGTTCAAAATATGTAAAATTCGTCAAATTTAATGTTACCAATCAAAAGTTACGACCCAGAGGATATTTGCCCAGTTTTTGAAAAAGGTTGAGACATCCCCGATACATCAAATAATCTTAACGAAAAAGATACCATTGGAGTCAGAATACCATAAAACCCGACTGTAGAGGTTTCAAGCTCCTATGTACAAAAGTGTTGAATTTCGCATTTTCTGTCGGAAGAAAGATCACAGGTGCATCTTTATTTATTGGTTGTTTTTTTGTTTTTTTTTTCAGGGGTGATCAAACAAACTAATGATCACAGAAGATCTGGAGATGACTCATTTGATCTGAAGTCAAATGTTCTAGTTCCCTTTTTAAATGACTAAAAATATCAGAGGGCAGCCAGCCTTCCTCCCACCCTCATTCTTTCCCCAAAGTTGTCCGATCAAAACTTTTAGATAAAATCTAATAACTAAAACCTAATAAATTTTGCCTATTGTTCCCACATAGTATTGGTTACTGGGAAGCAAGGTTTTATCCAGGGGGAATGTTAGGGGGTTTGAACCCCTCCCCCCAAAAAAAGTGTTTGTCTGGCTTGTGAAAACGTACCAAAAACAGATAAAAACAAATTTTTTATGCATTACCTGAAGTTTTTTGTAAGCCCCTCCCCCTGAAAAAGTCGTGAGAATTGCTGGATCAAACAGTTCTTGGTAATGAACTGTAAGGAGCGATACCGCTCAATAGTTAGCGAAACTCTAAGGAACACAGTCTTTATAGCAACAGATACATCAAAAGAATCGACTTTGGATGCTTATTCAAAATATGCAAAATTTGTCAGATTTAATGCTACCAATCAAAAGTTACGACTAGATCGCTGATTGACGAAAAAATAAGTATGATAATAATAGTTCAGCCCTGCAACTGATAAATTGAGATATACCTCTGCAAATTTGACTTATGGCTAAGGATTCACTAGGGAGATCTTTATTGAAGAAGCGCATTCTATTATTGTTGATGCCACGATGTCTATTCGCTATTATATTAAGATGTACCATAATAATAAATAATTTAAACATTAAAAGGGAACTCAGGGATAAAAAAGTTTTCAATTTGTTTTCTGTTTTCTATTTGTAAGGAGCAATAATAATTATATAAAAAAAAGAAAGCAATAAATAAAATACTTCAGACCGAATAAAAAGGCATATCTAAGTCACTTTTAGGTCGTCCCTTTTACTTTTTAGTAAAATGTTCCTAACTTTTCTCTCCTATATTCGTTCCCTAAACGGAAAACAGCAATTTCTTTCCCCAGATACTTAAGTATAAATCATTTTTATTCAATTCTAACCGTTCAGATGTTTTTTGAAAGCACCCTTTCTAAAGACTTTTCACTTTCTAACAATAAGAAAAAGAAAAAAGGCCCGAATAGAAATGCAAGAGCCAGCATTCCCAATTCGTTTCATTTCTTTTCGTCTCCACTTTATAAGAAATTGCAGCCAAAGTTATAGAAACTTTCATCAGAACTTTTTTTTAAGGATAACACGCTTGAGCATAAACTATGTTCTTCTGTTAAGTGCCACTCTTGGATGAAAAAGAGAACAGTAAGAGTTTGCCGTATTTTGAGGAAGACAAAAAACACTAAAGTTTTTTATTGTTTTAAAAAGTAGAGTTGTGAGAAAGAGTCAAACTTTAGCGTAAAGAGCGAGGCGTTAAGGAGGGAACAACCCCTTTCATATACGGAATAATTTCTGTTCGTTTTAAGTTTTAATGTTGCACCTTACTTGCAGTTAAAAAAAAACTTATTTTTATTTAATTCCAAAATAGGAATGACATTAACTCTGAATTCGAAACAAAAATATGCTCTTATTCCTCATTTTCCTGATCTAAATGGTAAAAGCAAAAGAAAGTGGCTCTCCAATAATTTATTCTTAATTCTATCAAACAGTGTGTGGTAACAAACTGTAAGTAAGGAGCGACACGACTCAATAGTAATCGAAATTCTAAGAAACAGAGTCTGGATAACAATGGACATACAAAAAGATTTCAGGGCATGTTGACATTGAATTGAACAAAAGAAACTGTGTACATCCCAGTTTTCAAAAGAGCGTATTTTCAGTATCTCGGGAATTACTAAGGGTATTGAAAATGTCAGAGTATATTTTAGGGGATGTAAGACTAAACCAAAAGGCACCATGTTCATCCAGGTTGTCAGAAGTGTGTATCTGCAATATTTTAGGAACGATTAAGGCTATTGAGTTGAAAACTTCAGGGAAGGTTGAGGGTGATATTGGACCAAATCAAAACACAAAGTTCATTCAAAATGTCTAAGGAGCATATGGGTAATATTTCAGGAACGGCTAACGGTATTAAGTTACAACTTTCAGTGAATGTTGGAGGAATGTTGAGTTAGAACAAAAGACACCATGTGCCTCCAGACTGTCGAAAGGGCGTGTCAGAAATATTGATTAGTTAAGAGTAACTTAAAAACTTTCGATTTTATTATGTTTGTAAATCCAAAATTTCTCAGACTTTCAGGAATCAATATCAATATATATTAAACTACCAAACTATATTTATTAGCTTTTTTCAGTAGGCTTGGTTTATATAGTGATTTTCTTCCTTTTTTTTGCTGTTAGGACAAATAAAAAGACACAGCTTGAAATAAAAATTGTTTTAGGTAAGTCACAAATGACATTCGGATCTTAAGAAGGCCTAGTAGGCGTTTGCCCCACTATTGTTTTTGGTAATTTCTATGTGTTTTAAGTTTCACTTGATTGTTTATTGCAATTTCTGTGCTCAATCTCAGGGCTCAGACATCATCAAAATCCTATACCCAGCACATTCTAAGACCAAACACTTTTCTTCCATCAACCTCTTAAAACCCAGTACACTCAGGGAGCCCACTAAAGGTAGACCCTGGAGGACCCTCCCTCCTTTGCCTTCCACTTGACCTTTAGTGCCTTAAAAACTGTCTCGAGTCTAATGCTCGTACCCAATCCTGCTTGTATCAAACCTCCACCAATTTTGTAGATAACCACTTATTTAATTTACCGTTGGAGTTCTTGGAATAAGATAGTAAATATATTTTATTCTTCTTTTTTGATGTGTGACCCTCAACTTTAAGCGCTGTTCTTTGATCGTGATCTTTGCAATTAGTAAAGCCTGGAATGAACAATGGAAAAATTAGAGATGACGAAACGTCAATGAATATTGTAGAGGGTGAGACAGCCTAAGATTTTATGGTACATATTTTACCGCTATGGCTGAAGAAATAACAAGTTTAGCGCTAACAAAAATGATTAAATAGATATTTCTTTATTTTTATGATACATGCAGTAACATAACCAACTTAGAACTATATTTTTTGCTAGTTTGTTCAAAACTATTTCATCAAAAAAAAAAGAAAGAAGTCTAATATTTAGTGGTAGTCATGGTAATGATATGCTGATATGTCAAAGTACTCAAATGTTAGAAACAGCTATTTTGGGGAAACTTCATAAAGAAAAAAAAAATCTTGCTGCAGACTAGGATATGGTCAAATTTTTAGGAATAAATTTTTTTCAACAACACGTTTAAGCAGTCTGAGACATCCTCGATATAAAAAAAAAATCCTCTCATTAGATTAGTATAAAATCCATTATACTAGGTTCAAAATACAAAACTTCAGAGATAAAGATTTGGGATAGGGTCGTCACCAAGATCAAAATCAAATAACTGAAAGCTCAACCAAATTACAAAATAAAAGCAATAGAATAAATTTACTCGAATAACATAATGAGACTAGGGGTGTATGTCCTTATCCTGTTATTCGGTGTGCCTTATTTTAACCAGCTTACCTAGTTCAACACATAAACATAGAAAATGGCTGTGAATCTTATGGATTCAAAATCTTTGGTTATTGTACTAAAGCTACAGGAGAAGGGTACCAAATTTTGTGGGATTTTAAATCGTAGTTTCTGGAACATAATTTCTTATTAACACCGTCTTAATAACCCATACTAGGTCTATTTCCTGCTTATTGCAATTGTCAGTTGTTTTTTTTTTGTATTTTGAGACCATAGAATTTCTTATAATGCCAAGCCCTAATAATGAAGCTAAGAGGAGGAATCATGGTTACAGCAGGACCTGCAACCTATTAAAGACCAATTCACAGCCCATAGAAATTAAAAGTTTAAAACACCTTTTGAAAAAAATATGGCAGGTGAAGAAAAATTGCCAGTTGTGGATGATTCAGGAATTATATCTTAAAAACAAATTTGTAGAAATTTTAAAAACTGAGTCCAAAATCCCTAGAAGATACATGGGATCGAAAATTAAAACTATACCATTGGAACTACCTTTGCTGGAAACCTCTCACCAAAAAATTATAGCCTCCTGCCTTGAAGATTTTTTTTTTTTTGTAATGGAAAACACTGATATGTCCCAATTTTCTCTCTTTTTTCGCCGCTATTGGGGCATTGCGAGATAATTGAGAGCTGCTTAAGGGCTCAATTTAAAATCTAATTTTTATGTCTAAAAGACCTTAATAAATTTTAATTGATAAATCCATCAAAAAGCGCAAAAAGGTGCCTGAACATGGCAATTTGGATGCCATGTCTGGTGTGGAAAACCTGGGAAGCATGAAAAGGGCACCATCATAATATCCATGGTCAATAATCACCCTCTCAGCCCCCTTAATAAGTTTCATAAACTGTCTGCTGACCAACACAACTGTGCTAGTTCTAATGGCTAGGCTATATTTAGACTAATGGCATTAGTTCATGAACATTTAGAGGGGGTGTATTTTAAATATCTAGAAAGTGCAAGTTTGTTTATTTATTAACAAAAGTTCCAAAAAGGGGCATATTTAAAGGAAAATACTCCAAAAAAATGTATTCTTTAAAACCTATGGGGATGGGGGCAACGAATCTAGGGGAGTAAGGCCCTCTGTCTCCCTACTACTGGAACTATCTGGCTAATGCAACATCGTAGAGAGGTGTTTAAAGACTCAATTCAAAGCTCTTGATGATATAAATCGTGCTTTCTTTAGATTAAATAAAAAAATAAGTTTTTTTTAGCTGAAAGTAAGGAGCGACAGTAAAACTTAAAACGAACAGAAATTACTTCGTATATGAAAGGGGCTGCTTCCTCATCAACGCCCCGCTCTTTACGCTAAAGTTTGACTCTTTCTCTCAACTCCACTTTTTAAAACAGTAAAAAACTAGTTTTTTACTGTTACAACTGTTACTGTTACTGTTTATTGTTACTGATACTAGTTTAGTAAAAACTAGTAAAAAACAGTAAAACAGTTAAGTTTGAAAAAAAAAGCATGAAAAAATGCGCATCAAGTGTTGATAGCACTTCGAGTTATAGGCTGACCCATTGTCATAAGTTCCTAGCACGCAATAAACAGATGATTGGTAGCAACAAAATACATTAACAAACAGTGTTAAACAGGAAATAAATGTCTAGTCTTTAGGACCCTTCGTTACGGCTATGGCAGCCTAGGCTAGAATCCTGGTTAAGACATTTTTTTAAACAGCCCTATTGCCCCAATAGTCTTGAAGGAAAAAAGAAGAAGGAGGAGAAGAGAGGAGACATTCCGGAAGGGGCAGATTAAAAAAGAGTGAAAAGCATGAGTAATAGGGAATGTGGGCCCAAGAAAAAATATTGGGGGGTCAGGGTTCCCCTGCCATCCCCTCCTGGATCAACCATTGCATTTCGGTGCTAAAATGCAAACAAATGATTCTCTTTGTCTTCAAGGAGGAGAAGAATGTAATTATCCTGTATATGCTTATCCTTTCGAACATGGTAATTTCAATTGTGCAGTTTTCTTAAATTATTTGTGATAGACTCAAATTTGATAAACTCAAAATTATTTGCAGCATTACAGTAGAAAAATTACAATAAAAATATATTTTCAACGTAACACCGTAAATTAGTTATTCTCTTTTTAGACCATTCTACCGTTCTATGACGAACAAATAGACTTCAAAATGGGGATAAATTCATTTATTTTGACGGTGAAATAAATAAATGGAAAAAACGTTTTGGACAAAAGTCCAGTATTTTGATCACATATACAGCGATCGTCATCAGTAGAACTACGAAAATAATACAACTGAAACTAGCATATTTATGCAAAGAAAAAACTTTTCAGATCATTCACAAAATAATGAACTTCTGGATTATTAACTAGATTATTTTCCGAAAGAGTTCAATGAAAAAGTTCATTCAAAGTCTTGATGTAAACTTCCTTCTTTAATCTTGCCAAAAAGTAAAACAAATTTCCAATGAATGTGGCAAAGCCCTCAGTGTCTTTCGACTGCAAACGAAACGTTGAGTTTATGGTTGTTCACTTGGTTAGTCTCATTTCCTCATATATACGACGCAAGACCTTAAATTAGGTATTCTCTTCTTAGACCACACTGCCGTTTTATGAAGAACAAATAAATTTTAAAATGGGGATAAATCTGTTTATCTAGACAGTGAAAAAACAGGTGAAAAAAAAACATGAAAACATGCACCTCCTGGATATTTAAAATACCCCCCCCCCTAAATGTTCATGAACTGACGCCACTAGCCTAAATATAACCTAGCCATTAGAACTAGCATAGTTGTGTTTGTCAGCAGACAGTTTATGAAACTTATTAAGGGGGCTGGGAGGGTCATTATTCAGAGTATGCTAAATGGGGGTTTTTACCGTCAAGGCTAGGGCTTTCGACCATGGATATTATGATTCTATCCTTTTCATGCTTCCCAGGTTTTCCACTCCAAACATGGCACCTAAATTGCCATGTTTCGACTCCTTATGGCACTTTTTGATCGACTTATCAATTAAAATTTAAGAAAGGCTTTTAGATATAAAATTAGCTTTTAAATTGACCCCTCAATTAGCTCTCAGTTATCTCGCAATGCATATTTTTGTAAAACTGCTTCAAATAAACATACTTGTTTATTAAACAGACTGTCCCTATACTTGTTGAATTTGGAAAAACTAGTAATTTACCAGACACACATAAGCGACGGAACAAAACAGGATTAGGAGAAAAAAAAATCCTTAGGTAGCCTGCAAAACGAAAAGACTTCTTTAAAAGCTTTCAGTAGTCTCTTATCGGCCATAAAATAAATATATTCAAATTCTGGGAAGAAAAAACAGTTTTCAATAAAAAACTAGTTTTGCAGAATCTTTAGAACATAGGGAAATATCAAGAGCCAGCGTATTTGTAAAAACTACTAAACAGTAATTTTTGTTCGGTTTCTGTCGAGTTAGCTTTTTACTTCAATCAGAAAAACTTAATTTTTTTTTTAATTTTTTTTAATAAACATAGACTTTGTATAATTCAATTATAAAGAAGTATTTTTAATACTATCTGATGGAACCGAAAACTTTGATTTTAGTATTAACTCAGCTTCTTTTCTCCAGGTGCGCGGAGGGACATTTAAACCGAGTCCCCGATAGGGAAGATCTTGATGGCTACCCACCCGCCTTGGGTAAGAAGTGCAAATTTCTGATGACTAAAGGCATCTTAAAAAAGGTGCTGATGTTCTAAGATTTTTCAAAGCATCTGCCTTTAAACTAAAATCAAGTTGGTGGACTGTGATAAAAAAGTTGAGAGCCATGGCTAATTGCTAAAAAAAAGATAAATAGTTTGAGTGAGAGGCAAAGCTAGCATAAGCCTTTATCGGAATTCTATAAAAATGATGTCATTTCACTTGCTGACAGATAGCCTATCATCGATCCTTGGGCAGAACTATGGTAGATAGGCATGGAATAAGAGTAATTCAAATAGTGTATGAGCTGTATGAGCCATTTAAAGATAATTGGAGACCCCAAATAAAAGGTTTTCAAAGATTTATGAATACCCATGTCCACAGGACTTTGAAGGCAATTGGGCAGCTGAGGTTGTTCATATTATATGAACTTTACTTACTGGTAAAAACCACTTGGATTGCCATGGTGATGACCAAGATTTCTAGGTTGACTCATGACAGAAAATGTCCACCGTAGTTATATGCAAATCAGAGTTTTCAATTTGACTGGACTCACAGACAAACAAGCGACCTAGATCTCATAGGCCCACCTGCTATGAGTGTCAGGCGGGCTACTGAGTTTTAGAATTGACTCTTGACCAACAAGGCTCCTGGACTCGTAGGCAAACAGTGAGACCTATCGTTTTCCAACTGTTTGGGGTAAACGGCACGGTTAAACAGCGGAAGTAACTATGACTCTTTTTGGACAAATACTTGTGACTTAGCTTTTGGAGAGGCACACCTACCTAGAGTTTTAGAGAGGTTGACCAAGCTTTAGGATTGACACATGACCGTTAAGTCGCCTAGACTCACAGGCTTGCTATCATCCTGAGTACACCCCGTCAAATAGCCATATTATTATAATGTTAAATAAAAAAGGGTTGCTTTTCAAAAAAAAGTAAAGAGGGACATTAAAAATCAAAATGAAAAAAATTTATCATATTTATGAAAAATGGCTTCTACCCCCATGACTTCCAACTTTTTACGCTTAGGCTTGACCAGTGTTCAACTGAAAGCATTTTAGAGTGCAGCAAATACAGCCAGATCATATCAGCAATGGTTATTATTTATCGATTGTTCCTCATTTCTTTCATTCCTCAAGTTTAATGTTCCTCATTTCTTTCGTTGAATTCTTTTTGCTTTTATTATTTTTTTTGTCTTTATCATATTCAGGATAAATTTAAATTAAGGTTCTAACGTGTGTGTGGGGGTGGGGCCTGTATTTCAAGTAGTAATGCTTTGGTCATAGTCAGGCCAAAATTTTGCTTAGTTGAAGAAATAGGCAGAAAGCAGGCTTTTTTCTTCGCCTTGTTCTCTTTTTTTTTGGACTAGAAAGATCACTAGACCATTGAATTTATATTAGAAAGATCCTTGTCGCTAGGCTTTACGGTCACTGGTTTGATTCGACCACCCATGAAGAAAAAAAACCAAATAAACACTGATATTTGACCAACCTTTTCGTAAAAAACTGTACCATCTTGTTTGTCACATTAAGAAGCTAGAAACCACCGTTTTTGGTAATTGGATATGCAAAATTTGGTTTTTCAATCCTGCGTCAACTAAAAAGATTAGCTAAAAAAGATTAAATTAGCTAATTAGCTAATTGAATACAATTTTAAAGTATTCACTGAAAGAATTGCTTTTGATGGAAGCAAAGAGCGAAGCTGAAACTTCAAGCAAAAAAAAAATTGCTTGTCAGTTTATGTCACGTATATCTGCAGAACTTCTTCAAATAAACTTAATTGTTATGTTACCCTATATTTGTTGAAATTCTGTATAACTAGCATTACTGAAAACATACCGGCGCAAAAAGACAGGAATAGGAGTGGCAAAATCCTTTAGTTGACTGCAGAAAACTGTTAGCATAAAACTGTCAAGCGCCCCCCCCCCCTCTCTCTCTCTCTCTCTCTCTCTGTGCATTTATGTCTGAGCTGCTGTTTGCTAGATAGTTTTTTTTTCAGGCCAAAAAATCCCAGGATACCAACTTTCCCAAGTATTTTTGACACGTTCTTATTCTCGTTGTCGCTTGTAATTCTCGTTGCTCCTCAGCTTTTAGCTGCATATTTCTTTGTGCTCGCTGTAGTATATCTTTTAACCGCATATTCCTTTTGATTTTACTTTCACTTTTAATTCGCTCTGCTCCTCGTTACTGCTTTTCCTGTAACCGTATATTTCGTTGTTATTTACTTTTGTGACTTGTTTTAATTCTTGCTGTCGCGTATCTGCTAACTGGACATTTCATTGCTCTTCACTTTCAATTTTGACTCGTTGTAAATGTCGTTGTGTCAGGTATTCTAACCGTATGTTTCTTGTTTCTTCATTTTTCTGTTATCATTACTTCAAACATTTTTTCAATACGATTTATCTTAGCTGCTCAAATTGGTTTCTCACAGCTGATGGTCTAGGTCCTTCATTTGTCCTTTAAGCATTATGAAAGTGCTTAAAACTGTTTTGTAAATAGACTCGTTGCACTTGGTATTTTATAGAAATGTTCTCATAAATATGACGTTATTTCCGAGATTTTTTCCGAAATTAAGGCTCTTAACGAATTTTCTCAAACTCGGGTCCTATACATATCGTTTTTAGGCCAGAAAATCCCAGGATGCCAATTTTTACAAAAAAAAAAAAAAAATCTGGAGCCATTTTCGATAAAAAATGTGGAGCTATTTTCGACAAAAATACAACCATAAATAAATATATAATTATTTTTCGTTTAAAGAGATAAAATATGAAACCGATTCTGGTGGGAGTAGCTCTGTCGGAAAAGGATTATATGATTCAAATTCAGTGTAAAGGGCTATTTATAACAGCTAATTAATTTACAGGCAAAGATTCTGTAAGAAATCAAATCGTATTGCTAGTTGGAAAAATAGCGTAAAATATAATGAAAAAAAATATAATAGTAAATATAAGAATTGCTTTTGAAACAACAGTAAAATGTCAAAATATCAGAGACGCCTTAAGTCCTTCTATTCTATTTGCGCACCTGTCTTTCCCAGGACCACTAGAAAGTGTGTTTTATGCCTGGTTGATACCTTATTCCTCCCTTTACAACTCACCCCCATGCAAAGATATAGCAAAAAGATGTCAAAGAAAAGCTGTTACAGCAAAAAATTAATACGTAGGCAACATGATACTCCTAAGGGGCTCTTGAAGATAAAATGAAAACATCAGTTCTTACAGGAAAGTCGTTCCAGTAAGCCAACTTCTCCCTTATTAACAGAGATACGATTTTAGTTTGCCTTAGACGGCGCATAAACATAAACGGTATTTTTATTTGGGGTCGGTATCCTTTTTTACATATCTTTAACAAACATTTCCTAAACTGACATACCCTATATTTAATGATTTTTACGACCATACAATCAAAGGCTCTCCCCAAGACGCAATCCCTATTAGTTCGTTACTAGACAAAAAAAGAAGAAGAAAGAGAAAATTCTGTTTCTAGCAGCTGCTGCTAATCCCTAGGTCTATCCTAATAGTCCATTTTTGGTGAGTACGCATATGAAGCGGCAAAAAGCTGCTTCAGGTGATAAAATCGAGCACACACAACAATGAAGCGGGAAGCCGTTTGTGACGCAAGTACTTTGGTAGTAAACAGATTCAAAATTCAGTTTACGATCTGGTTGAAAGTGTCAAGACCAGTTTCATGCATTAGGTGTTTTTGTGTTTTATTATAGTATTTTGACTATTTTTTTCTCGCGGTTTAGGAGTAATAGTAAGATATTTCCTAATATATTAGATTAGACAATATGTCGGTATTATGTATTATAGCGAACGCACTCAAGAAGTGAAGTCAGTTTAATCCTAATGAAATATGCCAAAATGTGATGAAAATATTATACTTTATTAACAAAATTATGGAAACTGCAACCAGGAATTATGGAAAGCAGGCCGCCCAGAACACATTATATTAAATACTTAACCACCCCTATATATTAAATGTTTAATTCAAGTATACCTAAATCATAGTTTTTCTCACCAAGACTAAGCTAATTATAACCGATTGCAGACACACAAACCGGTTCTAGTCAGGTCAAGAACTTGAGTGGGGTCGCTATAACACATAAGTACCAATATGTCTTTCAAGTATTTATGGCGAGGTTTTGCATTGTCTACCCTAAATGCTGGCCAGCTCCAGTCTTTAAAGCCTTCCTTGGGTGATTAGTGTACCTTAATGCCTAAGTGTACGCGAAGATAGGTATACCGATTGAATGAAGAATTCCTTCGTAAGACCGAAGATTGTGTTGTACATTTTTATTTAAAGACTTCATGGATGAAGCGAAGATATTTCTATTATTAGATTGGAGAGGATATGCATAAAAAAGCTACAACAATAATAAAATAGCTAGAAAATTCGATTGCCCATTCAACATTATTTTCAAATATAATATTTACCACTATGACAATTGCACCCTGATCCCTTCCCCTAATGTCTGGATATAACCCCAAGCTATATACAAAATGATTTTTTTTTCCTAAAATGAACCACCTATTGATGAGAAATCAGCAAAGAAAAAAGATCAATGCAACCCAAAAAAATCAGAAAACTTTTGTATATAGCGCAGGACCATATCCAGGAATTAGCCCAGTAGTTTAAGGCGGAGCGTCAATCCAATGCCACAACAGGGTTAAATAAAAGTAGACTGATTGTTTAATGTTCAGTTTTGTTAATTCCTGGAAGAGTATCAATGCACAATTAGGACTCTTGAGAAGGAAGCATGTCAAGAAAACAATTCTGAATTCATAATTTGCAAAAAATTGTAGTTAACACATTTTGATGCCACTTCTATAATAGTTTATCCCCTGTCCCCTAATATAAAAATTACTTGACTTAAGTTATATTTTTCCGATAGGTTTTTAAGTTTTTGATTTAGCCGCGCCGATTCAGTTTACGGGTAGGCTACATGGGTTGAAACAAGAGTGACGATGGCAAAATGCATTGTAAATATATAGATCGGACTATATATTTGATAATTAGGGGGGAGGGTAAAGTATTACGCGGCTTTAAAATGTGCTAACTAAATTTTTCTGCATATTAAGAAGTAAAAACTGTAACATTAACATGTTTCCTTTTCAAGAGCCCTAATGGTTTGCTAATACCCCTGGAAGTCTAAGCAATTTTGATTGGTTTTATTGAAATTACGAAAGAATTTTTTTGTATAGATTTTAAACATAGTTCCTATTCAATTTACCTCTGCATCTCCTCTCCAAGTCAAAATTCGAGGTTCAATTAGCCGCTAAGAAACCCTGAAAATACCAAATCGATCTCCAAGCTATTCCTTAGATAATGGGAATGCGCTATTTTGACAACTTCTGTAGGCTGCACATGGTATTGTTCAGTCCACTTCACTAATTCACCGGGAATAAGATTCTATTCCAAAAGGGGTCCTATTACAAAAAAAAATTGAAACAGGTTGGAGATCTTATCTTTAGAGCCTTCCTCTCCTGCCCCTAACCAAGTCGAAATGTGCTCCCCCCCATCACCCCTGAAAGTTTCAATTTGATCTTCAAAGCTTATTCCAGATATTGCAGATACTCTGTTTTGATCTTACTGGCAACCCCCTTGTGTCTTTAGATTTACCTTGCTATTAAGACATGAGTACATTCTAATTCTCAAAGTGACTTCTAGTGAAGAAGCAGTCAGGTGGACCAGATACATAGCATTTTTAGCAGCCCCTCCCCCCGAAACACAGAATTCAAAGTTGCTATGTCTCTTCCCTTCTTCTTCTTCCGCACTACCTGAAAGCTTCCTCCCACATGTTGCCAAGATGTTATCATTATTGCAATTGGATAAGCTAAATGCATATAGGATCTTTTGATTTAGCTCTACTCTCTTCCTTAAACCATAGTTAAATGTCTATTGTCTCCCCTAAACGCTCTCTGAAAGATCCAACTTGGAAGCCCAAACCATTCCCATGATACTGCAGGCTCTTTTGATAACCCGAAAAACATAGTGTCTTTTTTGCCTCATGTCTTAACTGTGCAAAGAGTATAAGTGCCACAGGAGCTTAATTTTCTCAAATATTTTGGTGGATCAGAGAAAAAAATTGCTCCCTTTCCAAAAAACAAAATTTGTTGGGCCCTTGTCCCGACCTCCCTCTTCCCTGCTCCAGCAATACTCGTAAGTTCTAGCTGCAAAACCCAGCTATTCTCTAGATATAGGATACATGCTATTTCAAGGACCTGGATCCATACTGTATCTTTTGATTTGCCTTTCCCCACTCCCCGAGGTCAAAATTTGAAGCCCACCTGATCACTCCCCCCCCAAAAAAAACATTCGAAAGTTTCAATTCAACTCCAGAGTAATTCCTGTGGTGTTGCAGATAATTGAAAAACTCTAGTGCTCATAGCAATTTTTTTATTTACTCTTGTACGTGCTTCGTCTCCAGAGTATACCTTAAGGAAACTCCGAGCATCTTGGCCTAGTGTATGACCCCTGAGAGTTCCTAGCTGATTGGAAAACCAAGGTCAAACATGGTCGCCATTTCTAATAAAACTTATCTGTAAAGAATGGGTAGCTTTTACAATGTAAGGTCATTCCTGGGGCTGTAGGGATGCATTGATCCTTGAGACACACTTGTTAGATCTTTTGACATTTTTGGACAAAGAGTTGTGTCAAAATTCTGATCCAAAATCATAGCGATTATTGGGGTGGGGTTAGAAGAAAAGGGCATGGAAGAAGGCTGGTTGACTCAAATTGCTTTCAGTCCTTAAAAAGGACTAGAAATTTTAATTTAAAATTAAATGAGTGCCTACCCAAGTTCTTATGAAATGCCTTCCAAACAGAGAGACAAAGAAATTTTGTTGGCCCTTTTTTGGCTTTTTATCTGTCCCTGTTTTGAGTGCAGTCTGAAGGGATTTACTCTTATTATGGACTAGTCCAGGGCGACGCAAAGCGAATCAATTGAGATATTCAATATATCAATGAAGTGTGAATGTACTAAGTGCTATTGTGAGGTAGTCCAGTGCAATGTGAAATGATTAGTTCAATCAACGTTAAACTAGTTGATCTGGCTAATGTAGTTGAAATATGGTCAATATTATTAAAAGATGGTCTATGACGTTCTGCATTAATTTATTTAATCAGTGTAGTAAGTGTATTAATATCGTCAAATTTCCGGGGGGGGGGAAATTCGAGCCAATTTTCCCAAATTAAGAGAAACTGACAATGAAAAATGAGCCGTGTAGTACCATAAATGCAAAGATATACTAAAAAAAAACTGACCCGCTTCTCTTGATGCTTGAATTATGCATGCTTTTCCAAATTTTGACAAGATTTTGTAGAAACTAAATTTCAGCTGGGGAGTGGGCAAACTGCGGTCTGGGTTTAGAGGGGGACCAATGTATTTTTCTATTTTCTTCTGCATTGGACACCCTTTAGTCTGAGGACTTAAATATTTAAGTTTTCAGCCTATCCGGAAAAAAAGGTTTTGGGCCCCTTTAATAATCCATTATTTTTTGTGTGTTGAGAAAACCTGCATGCACATAGTGTGTTCTAATTTAGTTCAACTTTCCCCTCGATAATCTGTCGAATTTCCACCTTCATATGCTTAGTTTTGTATTATTAGTGCTGCATCATTAGTAGTAGTAATAGTAGTAGTTTTGCAATATTAGAGTAGTGACAGTAGTAATGGCAGCAATAGTGGTAGTAGTATGTACATGTTGCATTTTGGTCAGTTGAACATCCCCCTCATGATGTCCCGGAAGTTTCGTCTTGATACGGTAAACCGTTCGAAAATATTGCTCATATGCCTCTTTGACAATCTATATGCATTTTGTGTGTTCTGATTTAGTTTTTACTTTCCCTCAACATTTCTTCAGATGTTCATTTCAGTATTCTTAGTCTTTATAGTACACGCTACAAAAGTAGTAGTTTTTGTCGTAGCAGTGGTAGTAGGAGGAGTAGGAATAGTCAGGGCATATCCAAGATTTTTTCGGGGGGAGACGAATAGATTTTTCTTCGGGATGGGACTTCACGAAAAATACAAAACGCATCAAGAATTTGTTTATATTCATTTTTTTTACATTTTTACGAGTCGAAGAAACATTTCGGGGGTGGGGGTAGGGCTCGAAAAACTTACCCCCCCTGGTTACGGCCTTGGTAGTGAGCCGTCCTAGCCAAGTGGATTGGTGCGCTGGATTTAGGATCCTTTGTCCGAGAGGACGAGAGTTCGAATCCTATTGAACCCAATTATTTCGTTTGGGGGGGGGGGGTCAGTGGCGTGACTCTTTAAGCTCAGCCAGAGTCAACCCAGCTCTAAATGGGTACCTGGAGAAATCTAGGGAAGGTAAACAGGAAGGCTGTGCAAAAGCATAGGATGACCGGCCCTCATCCCCCCATTGCACTTCCTGGCTGAAGGGCCTTGAGACGGAGATCAGTGCCGCCGGCTCAGGGTCTAGTGCCACATTCTTTACCTTTTTTTACAGCCTTGGTAGTAGTATTAGTATAGTAGCAGTAGTAATAGAAGTGGTTGCGGTGTAGGTGTAGAAGTAGTAGTAGTAGCGTTGCAGATATTGCTTTTTAATCTATTGATCATCTCCCTTACAATTTCCTGAAAGTTCTAAGTTAATATACTGAGTCATTCATGAGTTACGCCCTTTTGACAACCCGTAGGCACATAACGCGTTTTGATTAATTCAACACTCTCCTGGACATTCTTTGAAAGGCTCACCGTAATACCCTTTGTCTTTTTGGAAAGTAAGGGTTAAACATGCCCATCTTTCTCAATAAGATATACTATATGTGAACAATGGACGAATTGCCTAACTTACAGCCTTTTCCCTGAGGGCTGTGGGGGTGAGGGTTTGACATTCCTAAAAACATAATTACTAAACCTTTCATCTATGCTGAACAAAACAGCTGTCTCAATATTTTTGATTTGATGTGTTTCGGGAAATGATTGGCTTGAGGGGGGGGATGTCCTCCAATCTCTTTTGGCTCTTAAAGATTGCACTAGAACTATCAATTTCCCATCGAATGAACCCCTTTCGAACTTTATACGACAAATCTTCTTATCCGAAGTTCAAAAGCTACGAGCCTTAAAGAATTGACCTAATTTTCGAAAAGGGGGGCGAACATCCCCAAAAAGTTAAGCGATCTCACTGAAAATCACACCATTAGGTTCAAGATATCAGAAAACCCTAGTGTGGATGTTTCAAGCTCATATTTACAAAGATATGGAATCTTGTATTTTTTGCCAGGTTGATCATATCAAACTAATGGTACGAGAAGATCAGGAGAGAGCTCATTTGAAAGGAAATCAAAAGTTCTAGTGCCAATTTTAAGCAACTGAAAAGACCAGACGGCAACTGTTCCCTCTATCACGCCTCTTTTGTTCTCTAAGACACCTGACCATAATTTTGAGACAGCAATTTGATTTAGCATAGCTGAAACTTCCCATAGCTGTGCCTTTGGGAATGTCATTACCCCTCCCCCAGAGTCCCTTGAGAAAGGGCTTTAAGCTACGCAATTGCCCATTATTAACATATAATTTTTGTTATTGGGAAATATACGATTTTTTTTTGGGGGGGGGGAGGATTTTCCTTTGGAAGAGTTTTCTGTGGGGGAAGGATTCAGGGAGGATTTTTACAGGGGAAATTTTACGCTTGAAGAGATTTCGAGGCATGATTTGAAAACAGTCGGAAATTAAATAAAAAAAAGTTTTTCAACTGGAAGTAAGAAACAACATTAAAACTTAAGACGAACAAAAACTTTTCCGCATGTGAGGGAGGCTGCTCCTTTTTCAACCCTCACTCTTTACGCTGTAGTTTGACTTTTTGTCCCTAAGAAAGACTGTTCAGACAAAAGGGCCGTTGACCTCCAACGAAAAATATTTTAAATAACTTTTACGATTTTAGTGTAAACAGCGAGGTCTGAGGAAGGCGCAGTCCCCATTGTATACAGAATAATTTCTACTCATTTTAATTGTTCATGTTGCTCCTTACTTTCAGTCTAAAAAGATCATTTTGTGTGCATTTAATCTCAAGAAAAGAGTAGCAGATTGACGTACATTTGCTTTAAAAAATACAATTTTCAATTCAAATTCTTTTAAAAGCAAGCGGTTACATTGGTTGCATTAATAAACGCTTTCGGCATAGCACATGAAATCTTACTCTAAAGAGTGAGGGGTTGAGGAGGGGGACAGTCTGCTCTTATATTTGATAATTTTTTTCGTTTTAAGTATAATGTCGCTCTTTACTTTTATTTGAAAAAAATTCATTTGTGTCCTTTTTTTAGTTCAAGGTGTATATGAAACTGCTTAATGCTTGGATCCTTTTGTCTAATTTTATGGACTAAATGTGAAAACCACCAAGCCAATAGTCTGATACAAATATGGAAGCAAATATGTGAATAAGCAAGTTGAAAGAGAATTACTAAATAGTCATGCATCGGCCACAATTTCGTATTCAAGAACTGAATCTCTTAGTGAATTTGAGATTACGTAAATTATTGTTGACTCAGCAAAGGTAAAAGTCTCATTCTGGCAGGTAATTAACTATTCCTGGGTTTATACTCACCATCCTTCTTACTTGTTTGAGTATTAGGGTTACATAGGAAAGGCATTATCATAGGAAGCGCAATAGCGCTGCCAAAGAAAAGAGCGATGCGGGCACACTGTATTAACTTCTTTTTTTTTGGTCCTAGCGCAGGGCACTTAGTATCGAAGAACTTGTTGTAGAAACTTCGAAAAGGGTTCATTCGGTTGGAAATTTAAACGGCTGGTGCCCTTTTTCGTAGTCGGAAGTGATTCAAAGGCAACTAACCCCCCTTACACGCTCAGAAATTCCCCAAACACATTCAATCAAAAATTTCGATATAGCCAATTTGTTCAACGTAGTTGAAAGGTCAGGAAACTATGTATTTGAAGATGACAACCCCCAGCCCTCAGGGCAAGGCTTTTAAGCTACGCCCTGGGGGCATATAAGGTATATATATATATATATATATATATATATATATATATATATATATATATATATATATATATATAGAAAGGATGATTATATAGCCTTTTGGGGGGGAATTGGATTGGTAATCACCCGTTCTAGTGCCCTGTTTAAGATTCAGAGTGATCGGAGGATGGATGCCCCCCTCCACATCTCGTATTTTCCCGAAATACATCTGATTTTAATTTTGAATGGCCATTTTTTGTCATAGAAACTTCAAAAAAGGCTCATTCGACTGGAATTTGAAAGGACCAGTGCTCTTTTTAATAGTCAACAGTGATTGGAGGGCAACTACCCTCCCCCCACACCCAGCATTTCCCAAACCTACCCAATCAAATTTTGAGATAGCCATTTTATTTAAAGTAATTCAAAGCCTTGAAAATATGTCTTTGAGTATGAAAGCCCCCCTACAGCCCTCGGGACAAGGGCTATAAGTTATGCCCTAGGAGCATATAAGGTATATATAGAACAGGTGATCGTAAAAACTCTGGAATGGGCTCATTTGATGGGAATTCAGATGTTCTGATGCCCTTTATAAGATCAGAGTGATCAGAGGGTGGATACTCAGCCCTCTCACCTCGTATTTTCCCGATCTGATAGAAATTTTGAGATGACCATTTGCTGTCGTAAAAACTTCGGAAAAAGCTTATAAAATTAGAACTTGAAAGGGTTAGTGCTATTTTTAATAGTTGAAAGAGATTGGAGGGCAAGTAACCCTCCTCAAACGACCACCATATCCTCAAAAATACCCCGTCAAATCTTTGAGATAGCCATTTTGTTCAAAGTAGTTGAAAGGTTCGAATTATGTTCTATATTAGAAATTATGTCTTGGGGGATGACAATCCCTCTACAGCCCTCAGGGCAAGGGTTGTAATTTTCCCCTGGCGGCACAGAAGGTATATTTAGAAAAGGTGATCGTATAATCTTTGGAAGAGGGTTCATTGGATTGGTAATCAGAAGTTCTAGCCCCCTTTTTAAGATTCAGAGTGATCAGAGGGTGGATATCCCCCCCCCCCATATTTTCCGCACATTCATCTTAGAGAAATTTTGAGATGGCCATTTGTGGAATTAGAAACCTCGAAATGAGCTTATTCGGTTGGAAATCTAAAGGGCTAGTGCCCTTTTTATAGTCGAAAGTGATTGGAAGGCAACTAATCCCTCTGCCACGCCCGCCATTTCCCCAAACCCATACAATCCCATTTTTTAAATAGTCATTTTGTTCAACGTAATTGAAAGGTCTGGAAATTATGTATTTAAGAATGAAAACCTCCCCAGAGTCCTCAGGGCAAGAGTTGTAAGTTATGCTCTATGGGCTTATAAGGTATATATAGAAAGGGATATCCTATAAACTTCAGAGGGGGCTCTTTGAATTGCTAATCAGAAATTCTAGTGCCCTTCTTGAGATCTAGAATAATCTGAGGGTGGACATTCCCCCACACCTCGTATTTTCCCGAAGTGCATCTGATCTTAATTTTGAGATGGCCATTTGTTGTTGTAGATACTTCGAATATAGCTCGTTTGATTGGAAATTGAAAGGGCCAGTACCCTTTTTAATAGTCGAAAGTGACTGGGGGACAACTAACACCCCTCCCATGCCCAAAACTTACCCAAACACATCCAATCAAAATTTTGAGATAGCCATTTTATACAACGTAATTGAAAGTTTTGGAAATTATGTTTTGATGATGACAATGCCAACATCCCCCATAGCCCTCAGGACAAGGGTTATAAGTTATGCCCTTGGGGCATATCAGAGATATATAGAAAGGGTGATCGTAAAAACTCTGGAATGGGCTCATTGGATGGGAAATCAGATGTTCTAATATCACCCCCACCCACTCACATCTCGTATTTTCCCGAAATGAATCGGATATAAATTTGAGATGACCATTTGTTGTCGTAGAAACTTCGGAAAGATTTCATTAAACTGGAAATTGAAAGGGCTAGTTCTCTTTTTAGTAGTCGAAAGTGATTGGAGGGCAACTAATCCCCCTCCCACGCCCAAAATTTCCTCAAAAACGTCCAATCAAATTCTTGAGACAGCCGTTTTGTTTAGTCTAGTTGGAAGGTCCAGAAATTATATCTTTGAGGATGGAACCCCCCCCCCCCTATAGCCCTCAGGTTAAGGATTGAAAATTATGCCTTGGTAGAACATAAGATGTATATTGAAAGGGAGATCGTATAAACTTAGGGAGGGGGCTCATTGGATTGGTAATCAGAATTTCGAGTCCCCTTTTTAAGATTCAGAGCTATCAGAGGATTGATACCCCCCCCCCCCCGGACTTCATATTTCCCCGAAATATATATATATATATATATATATATATATATATATATATATATATATATATATATATATATATATATATATATATATATATATATATATATATATATATATATATATATATATATATATATATATATATATATATATAGGAAGGGTCTGATCCTATAACCTTTGGAGGGGCGAATTGGACTCAGAAGTTCTAATGCCCTTTTTAAGATTCAGAGTGATAAAGGATGGATACCCTCCCCCCCCCACAGCTCGTATTTTCCCGAAATACATCTGACTGAGATGACCATTTTGGTATAGAAACTTCGAATATAGATATTCTGATTGGAAATTGAAAGGGCCAGTGCCCTTTTTAATAGTCAAAAGTGATTGAAGGGCAACTAACCCCCCTCCAACGCCCATCATTTCCCCAAACACATCTAATAAAAAATTTTGGGATGATAATTTTGCCCAACGTTGTTGAAAGGTCTTGAAATTACGTCTTTGGGGTTGGCGACCCCCTACAGCCCTCACGGCAATAGTTGTAAGTTATGCCCTGGGGGCATAAGAAGTACAATTAGAAAGGATGATCGTATAAAATTCGGAGGGAGTGCACTGAACTTGTAATCAGGAGTTTTAGTGCCCTTTTAAGACTCAGAGTGATCGGAGGGTGGATATTCCCCCCAACACCTCATATTTTCCCGAACTGCATTTGTAGAAATTTTGAGATGGCCTTTTGTTGTCGCAGAAACTTCGAAAATAGCTCTTTCGATTGGAAATTGAAAGGGCTAGTCATTTGATTAGAAACTGAAAGGGTCAGTGCCCTTTTATATGGTCGAAATTGATTAGAGGGCAAAAATCCCTCCTCTCTCGCCTACCAGTTCTCCAAACAAGTCCTATAAAAAATTAGGTATATTCACTTTGTTCAACATAATTGAAAGGACAGCAAATTATGTCTTTGAGGATGATCCCCCCCCCTTCACATAAGATGCCCTGGGGGTATATAAGGTAGATATAGAAAAGGTGATCGTATAAACCTCGGAGAGGGCTCGTTAAACTGGTAATCAGAAATTCTAGTGCCCTTTGCGAGATTCAGAGTTATCGGAGGGTGGATAACCCCCACCTCTAAACCTTGTATTTTCCCTTAATGCAGCTGATTGAAATTTTGAGATGGCCATTTGTTGTCGTACAAACTTCGAAAAAAGCTTATTCGATTGGAAACTGAAAGGGCTAGTGCTCCTTTTATTAGTCAAAAGTGATTGGAGCGCAACAAGCTCCCCCAAGCCCATCGATTCTTAAAACACATCTAATTAAATTTTGAGATAGCCAGTTTGTTCAGTGTAGTCGAAAGGTCTTAAAATTTTGTTTTTGACACCCCCCATACCTTCTCAAGACCAGGACATAAATTGTACTTTCCTGAAAATGGCTGTGGATTGTCAGTTTAGTTGGATATACATATACTGATATATATTCCTTAAAGTCTTAATAATTTTTGACTTATTGAAGATAAAAAGCTACAACATTTTAAACGTATTTTTTTAATTTAAGTCATATAATAAACAACCGAGTCAAACTCAAAATGAGCGAAAATTAACATGAGTAGGGCTTACAACCCCCATGTCTTTTAAAGACCAGAACATAATTTGCACTCTACTGAAAACAAAATACTTTTAAAAATTGTTTTCACTTAGTTTTTACTTGTTTAAAACGTTTTTACTAGATAAATGAAGGGGGAAGTCCTCCCCCTTGCACTGCAATTAGAGCGCGAGTGTCCAGTGCCCTTTTTAAGAGTAACAAGAGATTGGAGGACAAGCAGCCCTTCTCTCAAGCCCATTAATTTTCCAAAAATATCCAGTCAAATTTTTTAAGACAGTTATTTTGTTCGGCATAGTACAACGATCCAGCAACTATGTCTTTGTGTATATTAGGAAAATCAACCCTCCACAATTATGCGATTGGTCCATTATGCTTTAAAACTGAATGTTGCTTTAAAATAAATCCAAAGACATTTTGTTAAATGGTTGCCAATAAGACACCTCAGCAATATATCGAGAACGACTGGGGTATTAAGCTAAAACTTTTGGGGATACTACAATCAGTACTTCTACTCTTACAATTCAAATAAATAAAAAGAGTGTAAGTGTATTAGGGTTGTCAAAGAGCATAGAAAGAATCTTTTGGGGTGGTATTAATTTTTATTGTTCAGGTCAACCTCAAAAGCTATAAAATTAAATTAGAAAATACTGTTTGCGTCAGGATATAAAATTGTTGAAGAAGTTTCTCCAACATACAAATAGCAGCCCATACTACGGATTCTTATAGGAGAAAACTGAAAAGATACACAATATTTTTTTTTTCCACGGAAAAGGCTAAGTCAATAAAAAGCGAACAAAAATTAACTTAAAAAACTTTTTCCACAAGACAAGTTGTTCAAAGAAAAGTAAAGAGATCCATCAAGCCAAGAATGAGCAAATATAAAATCAAATAATCTTCCACGCGTAAAACTACCACAAATCACTGTAAATAAATAAAAAAAAAACCAAAACGAACATAAATTAACATGAATAGGGCTGATAACCCCTATGCCTTCTCAAAACCAGAACACAATGTGCGCTTTACTGAAAACAAAATACGTTTGGAATGTTTTCATCTTTTTTACTTTCATAAATGAAAAATTAACACAACATTAACGAAGAAATGTCAGTATATGTCAATTTAACTGACAATCCACGGTCATTTGTTTATTTGTTTTTTTCAATAAAGTGCGTATTGTGATCTGGTCTTGAGAAGGCATAAGGGTTATTAGCCCTACTCCTGTTACTTTTTGCTCGTTTTGAGTTTGACTCGGCTGTTTATTATAGTTTTTGTTCATTTTGAGTTTCATTTATTAATTGGTAGTGATAAGTGGTAGTTTTACGCTTGGAAGATTATTTGACTTTATTTTTGCTCATTCTTGGTTTAATGGAGCTCTTTACTTTTCTTTGAAAAAATTGTCTTGTGAAAAAGTTTTTTTAAATTAATCAATGTTATAAGAACAATGTGACAGTCTTGGAATCGTGTAAGGGGTATAGTTTCAGGGTATTCCAGGAAATCTCGTGGTTGAGTTTCAACTTTCTACGAGCACGTTGTGCGCAAAGTTGCGTAGAGGAAGTGGTGATTTCCAATCTAGTACACAGAAAGAACATAGCGAAAACGTAAGCGTCTACTTAAATATAGTAGTTGGATAGCAAGTGCAATATCTAGTAACAACATTTTCTTAGTAGTTTAAGGCTGTAGAATCTATTGTTGACTCTCAAACACTTGTCTAATTCTTTTCAGAAATAGATTTGAATTCACTTGGAATAGTTTACAGTGCGGAAACTTATAGCAGCGATGATGTTTTCATTTAGTTTTTTTTTTCTCACGAAGGTCTAATTCAAGGCCTAAGTTTGAAGCTCAACGTAGCACGAGTTCTTGTGCTTTTTCAAAACTACTAGAAATAAAAAGATTTTAATTGTTGATCTGATACTATTACAAAATTACTGATTACTTTCAGTATTTTCAGTTAATATTCATTATCTGTTTGAGCCATTGTCTCTTACATCACTGAAAAATAGTTATCCCCAAAGGCTCAGTTACTGGAATTTTCAACTATGCTGAGCCAAATGGTGAGTCCAAAATTTTGAACGGACGACTTAGAGATAAACAGGGGTGGGAGGTAGGCTAGTTGCCCTCCAATCTTTATGGCCACTTGAAATGGTACTAGAACTTTTGACTTCCATTCAATTGAGCCCTTTTCGACATTCTAGGACTATTGGTTCGAGGCGATCACCCGTGGTGAATAAAAAAACAAATTAGCATGCATCTGTGATCTTTCTTCTAGTCAAAAAATATAAAATTCCACATTTTTGCAGACGGGAACTTCAAACTTCTTAGAAAGGGTTCTCGGACGCGCTGAATCTGATGGTGTGATTTTCATACAAATTCTCTCCAAGAGGGAATTTTCTGTGGGAGAGACTCTACTAGGGGACTGGAGGGTAGGTATTTACAGGAGAACTTTTCCAAGGAAAAGGGGATTCCTGGCATGATTTTAAAAGAATCAGAGATAAAAGTCTTTTTCAAATGAAAGCGCGCTCGGATGAATTTTTCACCCGTAATCGCAAAAAATTTCTCGAGGGATTCTCAACTAGATTTAAATTGTCTGGTTTTTTTGGCAATTGGGTGGGGGGATTTTCATGGGCAGAACTTTCCGCGGAGGGATTTCCCAGCAAAAAATGAAAGAAGGGATTTCCCATTCAAATGAAAGAAGGATGCAACATCAAGTTTAGAATGAACAGAAATTATTACGTGTATGAAGGACTTGCCCCCTCCTGAGTACCTCGCTCTTTACGCAAAAATTCTTGTGGAACTTTAAAAAAAGCTTGTTATTCTAATAAACCGGCTCTGGTGTTTCAGGAGTAGTTCTTAAACAATTGGGAAAAAGTCAAAACTTAAGCGTAAAAATATACGTAATAAATTCTTTTAGATTTAAGCTTTTATGTTGCCCCTAGTGGTGTCATTTGGGGGGAAGGGGGCAGTTGTCACGAACAATTTGGAGAGAAAAATTATTACATAGCTCATGTCTCTTGACTCTCCGGAAGTAGAACCCTCTCCCCTCAAAAAAAATGTTGAAATTCCGCCCCTGGCTGCTCCTTGCTTTCAGCTGCAAAGCTTGTTTTTTTTTTTTTAATACGATTCAGTGACGTATTCGAAAACGCACTTGACCTCAAGTGAACCAAAAGAATTGAAAGCTGTTTGAATTGCAGATTGCTGATTGTGTATTGTGCTGAGTTTCAATTGCTTTTGAAGATCAAACGTCGAAACTTCTTTTCATTCACTAGATGTTAGTTTCTCTTAAAATAAAAGAGGAAAGATGAAAAATAGGTATTCAAGCTTAAGTTGTCTGGGATAAAATTGCAAAGATGGACATATTTGATTCATGCCGTTTATCATTATTTCCTGGTGTGAGCACTAAAATGGATCAAAAATGTTTTCTAAAGTATATACGTATATGTATCTATATATATATATATATATATATATATATATATATATATATATATATATATATATATATATATATATATATATATATATATATATATATATATATATATATATATATATATATATATATATATATTCTTCTACGCTTTTGATGTATGCGCGAAATAAAACAATTTTGCTGTCATTCCGTAGCTGAGAATAAGCCATCTATCGATTGAAATTTGCTACACATCGTTTTTTAGATCAAATATACTTTAACTATTAGTTAAAAATTGTTGAAATATGAAAATCCTGGCTCATTGAGTGAACAGATTAGAGAATAATAGCCTACATCCAATTAAGTACCTTGTCCTTTTGGGGCAAGTTACAGCAGGAGCCTTGTTGCAAAATCACTTGCTTTAGAGGGAACATCACTGCATAGGAATAATATACAGATCACTGTAGTTCGTGGTAACGAACGGTAGTAAGGAGCGACCCGACTCAATAGTAACCAAAACTCTAAAAAACGGAATTTTGATACCAATAGTTACATCAAAAGAATCGCATTTTAATGCTGATTTCAAATATATAGGTTTCATCAAGTTTAGTCCTACTCATCAGAAGTTACGAGCCTGAGAAAGTTTGGCCTATTTTAGAAAATAGGGGGAAACACTCCCTAAAAGTCATAGAATTCAGGGTATCGGAGAACCCTACTGTACAAGTTCCAAGCTCCTATCTACAAAAATGTGGAATTTTGTATATTTTGCCAGAAGACAAATCACGGATGCGTGTTTATTTGTTTGTTTGTTTCTTTGTTTTTCCCAGGAGTGATCGTATCGACCCAGTGGTCCTAGAATTTTGCGAGAGGGCTCACTCGAACGGAAATGAAAAGTTCTAGTGAACTTTTTAAGTGACCAAAAAAATTGGAGGGCACCTAGGCCCCCTCACACGCTTATTTTTTCCCAAAATCGACGGATCAAAATTCTGAGATAGCCATTTTATTCAGCATAGTCGAAAAACCTTATAACTATGTCTTTGGGGACGACTTACTCCCCCACAGTCCCCGTGGGAGGGGCTGCAAGTTACAAATTTTGACTAGTGTTTGCATATAGTCATGGTTTTTGGGGAGTGTACAGACGTTTTCAGGGGGATTTTTTGGTTGGAAGGGGGGTTGAGAAGAGGGGTTTATGTGGGGGTTACTGACGAAAAGGCAATATGCGCATACTTTCTTATATGAAATTACTCCGTATATAAAAGGGGCTTTTCCTCTTCAACGCCCCGCTCTTTACGCTAAAGTTTGACTCTTTCTCTTAACTTTACTTCTTAAAACAGTAAAAACCTTTAGCGTAAAGAGCGGGGCGTTGAAGAGGAAAAGCCCCTTTCATATACGGAGTAATTTCATATAAGGAAGTATGCGCATATTGCCTTTTCGTCAGTTGTACATCCCCCTCATCATGTCCTGAAAGTTTCCACTAAATGTTCTTAAGCCATTCATTAAATTAAAAATCTTTATTTTTATCTGAATGTTTCTATTTCTCATAATATCAGAAAAAAAAACGTTATAACCGAGATTACCGAAAAAAAGGAATTTAATTCAAAGAAGATGCCTGCAGTACGCTGATGATAATAATAATAATAATAATAATAATTTATTACAGAAAAAGCCCGTGGGCCATAGATAACTTACATAACAAAAAACAAACAACAAATTAACTAAAATAAATTAATACTATTTAAAGAAAATGCTCCCGATGTGCCGCTGCAATCCTTACAAATCTTGCTATCCTTTTAATACTCAGGAAATTTGTCTCTTTCATTCTATCTACCATCCATATCTCATTCAATTTTTCTTTACCATACATCTCTCGCCTCCATTCATTCAATTCGACACATTCACACAAAAAATGTATTAAACTTTCATCCTGAGATCCACACATAGGACAAGCAATAGATTCTACCTTCTCCCCTTTTCTCCCTTGATACTTTCTTTTCTCACCAGTCAAAAATCCATTTCCCCCCCAATCCAAATAAGCCTTCAAATCCTCTCTACTTAACCCAACCTTCCAAAATACCTCCTCCCCCCAACTACCCTTTATCTGCCTATACAGTATTAACGACCCTGATCGATCCAGACTTGCCCACCATATCTGGATTTCTTGGTTCTTCAACCTCTCTTGTACCTCCCTTGTTACTATTTCCTCCATTACCATAACCCCCTTTCCTTCATTCCACCATTCCCCTAATCCACACTTATCTAAGATATCCTTAATCTCCGCCGGCCACCCTGCTTTACTTTTCTGTCTCAACGCCTCTAAGTATGCTGCCTTTGCTACCGTAAATCTCTGCATACCCAGTATCCTAACCCAATATCTCACCATGGTCACCATGATATGTTGCAGTATTGAACTAGCTCCCAAAGGGATTACACCTGTTTGAACTTTTGAATTGTTTGAACTTGATTCCTTAGCCATGAATTAATTCAGTGACTACAGAAATTGTGCAATCTGATACTTGAATTTATCACACAATCAGATTTTTCGCGTTTTGAACTGAGAAAATTAGATATGATAGCCAAGCGGGGTGTGTAGAGAAAATTGGATATAATTTACCTGCGCGTTAATTACACTTTTTAGTGTAGAGAAGGATTAGCAGTTGGGCCGACCTCGCTCAGTTTAGACTGATTGTTCACTTGGATGCATTAGTGAGGCTCGGCCCTCACGGAAAGATAAGTTCCTTTCACTTTATAATCTTTCATTTACTAGGCATGAATCCTGCGAACATTAAAATCGGTGATTTATTCCTAGCCAAATTTGCGGGCTATCTCCTCTGGCCAATTCGAATTCTAGAGGTAATGACGACGAATACCAGAGACTGCAAATTTGTTGTATTTTACTACAGCAAAAAAAAGGGCTGTTCCCTCTTCAACGCCCTGCTCTTTGCGCTAAAGTTTGACTCTTTCTCTCAACTCTAATTTTTAAAACAGTAAAAACTTTAGCGTAAAGAGCAGGGCATTGAAGAGGTAACAGCCCCTTTCATATACAGGGTAATTTCTGTTCGTGTTAAGTTTTAATGTTGCTCCTTACTTTCAGTTAAAAAAACTTGTTTTTTTATTTAATATAAATAATATACAGTGTAATCATGACTCATTAATATTTAGCTATTACAGTCTTGGTTCGTATAATAGCTCCGCCCCATATACTCGTACGTCCCTCTCATTTGATCTGCCACCAGTGGTCCAGGGTCCAGTGTACATTATCCTGGAACCCGTATTTTGGCAGAAACTTTCTCAAAATACCTTTGAAACTAACTCGAGACTTTGCAACCTACTTGTAACTTCTAAAAACATCTAATAATAAAATTACACTACTAACTACCGATTTTTATATATTCATTAGAATAAATTAATTTAAAATTAGATTCTTTAAAATGAACTGTTACAAATATGATGCCAAGTTTAGCGTTCATTGAAATTTCACTTCCGGAGCACTTGTATCTCGGTACGGCTTTGTATAATGGTTGAGATAGGGAATGATTCTACTGCATACATCTATCTATCTATAGTGGGGAACACATACCTTTAATAATTTTTCTTTATTATTTCCTTACGCTCAAATTTGTGTAATGGTAGAAATATGTTCAGTGGCTGCTGAAGACCTCTGAAAATATTCAATTTCACATAATAGTGTGCGTGAATCAGAACCACTTGAATTTGTCTTTGTTTTTTGCTATCAGCTTTTACCTGGAAAACTCCATAACTGTTCAAAAAATGGACATTTAGAACTCTTTGCAATTTATACAAAACTATTATCCAAATGAAGAAATTGAATTTTAGTAGCTTAACTTCAGAGCCTAAGCATTTCTTGTAAGTGTAAACATTTCTTAGTAATGAACTGTTTATACTTGGAAGTTCGTGGTAATGAACTGTTTGTAATAACAAACAGTTCGTGGTAACGAAAAGTAAGCTAGGAGTGACTATTTTCAAGAGCAACCAAAAACTCTAAAAAAATAAATTAATTTTACAACAATTAATTCATAAAAAAATTAAGCTTTTATGCTGATTCCAAATACATAAAGTTCATTGATAATTTTTTTATATTTATAATTTTTCTCAATTATACCCACTTTAAAAAAAAAAAACGCCTAAAATTTTTGGTATGTTTCAAATAATGCTAACGGTAGAAAATAAAAATGGATTATTATTTTGGGTGAATGCTTCTTATATAAATTATATTTCTTTAACCAACAAAACAAATTAAACATGTAATTAGTGTAAGCGGATAGGGTACTATGAGACAGTCCCAATCTCTTTCGGAATTATTTACTTGTTTTTTCAAAATTTCCATAAGTTCCCATTTATATGTTTCTTACTTGTTATTATTTTAATATGTGATTTCTCAGTGATTTTTTTTTCAATCTGGAATTTTAACTTAACATAAATAGCTAGCTTTTCATATTTTGCTTTGTTCCCTTTTTGTACTGTAGTTGTTTGCTTTCTATTACCAGATTGGTTTACTTGTTCCTAGGCTCAAGTTTCTTTCCCAAGTGTAACGCAATTAATGCTCTTTTAAATGTTTACCCTTTTCTCCGTTAGATTACCATCAAAGTCTCTAAAGCACTTAGTATCAAGTTTCCAAAAGTATTTTTTTTTACTTCCAGAAAAAAAAACTTATTTAGGAAGCATTTATAGTTTCTTCCTTGGGAACACGCTTTCAGCTATGGGGGCTGTCAATGAACTGCCGAATCCCGATACCAATAAACCATCGAAAGGTTCAACCCAAGTTCTCGCTGATAATATCTACCAAATATAATTGAGATCCAAGCGACCAATGGAAGCGAGTGAAAATAATATTACCCTTCCCTCACAGAGATCCGACCGGGCATGGACAACCGAGACTGTAGGCTCTGGCCGTAGATTGTCCTCTCCATCACTGCTTCCACCTGCTACTGCATCCACTTGTGACTACTTTCAGGAATGTTGAACAAAATCAAAACACACTATGTGCATGCGCAGTGGTTAAAGGGCCCATTGGCCACATCTCAAAAACGGCTGAGAGTATTAAGTTAAAACTTTAAGGGACGTTGAATAGTATGTGGAGAACAAAGGGCCTCCATTGTCCTTTTTAGACCCCATTAACACTGGCCAAACTCCTTAATTACCGTGCATTACCATGAACAGCTTATAATTTATAATCTGTCTTGAATTAATTAATGTGAAGTGAAAAAATTTAATTCAATATAATATCGTAAATGGAGTATATAAGATGCGTTTAATTATTTTGTGGCGACTGTGTTGATTTATTACTTTTTTCATTTCAATTCGCTTAGCCGTACAATTTATGCAATAACTGAGAAAAAGTAAGGTGATTAGTATAGAGGAAGTCCAGACTTCCTTCTTCCCAATTTAGGTGTATCTTATGACACAGCAATTTATTTGATCAGGCTCATTTTTGAGTTTCCTTCCGGTGTTCATGCTTTTCTGGTATGTCGCTAATCCCTTGTTGTTTCAACAAATATCAGCAAAGTCGGTAAATTTAGCTCTATTTCAATTTTTGGCTAAATTAGTTCTATCTCAATTCGTTTAGATATTTTCTTTGGAAACCCAAATTTTATATTCAAAAGAAATTGTTATTCTTGAGGAATTAGAATTCCTATTCCTGAGGAAAATCAAAAACAGACCAATTAAGTTCCAATCATAGGCAGCGTAATAGCACTGCCTGAGTAAAGAGCGACGAAGGCACAATGTATTATTTTTTCACCGAGACGCTTTGTATAGAAGGAGATATCGTAAAGACTTTGGAGTGAGCTCACCCGATTGGAAGTTGAGTATTCTAGTGCTCTTTTTAAGAATTAGAAGTAATTGCCCCCCTCCCACACCAATTAATTTCCCCAATGTATTTAATCATTAGAGTTTAATCATTTAAGTTGAATTACCATTACTTCTGCTACTATGCGTACTAATGCAAAAGGTGTTAGTTAAGCTCTCAGAGAACGGCGATGCCGGTTATAAACTGAATCGAAACATACTATTTGCATGTGTGTAATCAAAGCGGTGTAATAGCAATATCCCAGCAACCCTACCACTTTTCCTGCTACTTCTGCCACTACTATTGCTACTATTGAACTAAATCAAAATAGCTTAAGTGTATCCTGGTTGTCATGATATCTAGGCAGAATATTTAAGGAGTAGAATTAGGTATAAAGTGGAAAATTAATGGAAAGTTAATGTTGCTTAAAACTAAATCAAGAGGCACTATGTGCATACTGGATGTCAATAAGATGTCTCAGCTATATTTCAAGAACGATTGAGGGTATTAAATTTCAACTATCAGGCCTACTACTATTACTACTTCTGCTCTTACAATTGAAAAAATTAAAAAAGTGTAAATGCATCCAGGTTGCCAAAAGAGCATAGATACAATGTTTTAGGAAGGGTATTAAGTTTCATTTTTCAGGGAAACTTGAGGTGTAAAACTACATCAAAGAATACTGTATGTTTCCAGAGTTTCAGAAGGGTTTATATCAGTGAAAATTACTGATTTTTTTCAGACACTTAAATAGTAAGCCAAAATAGGGATTGTTATAGAAGAGAAAACCGAAAAGATTTGAAATATTATTTTCTTTAACAATAAAAAAGACTACGTCACTAAAAAATAAACGGGAATTAATTAAAAAAAATCGAAAAATCAGGTTTTTGAAAGAGATTAAAGAGCTGCACTTAACCAAAAATAAGCAGAAATAAAGTCAAATTTTAAAACTACCACTAATCACCATCGGTAAATAAATGGAACACAAAACGAACAGACATTACAATAAATAAACAATTCAAACTCAAAACGAGTAGAAACCCAGATGAGTAGGGGTGACGCCCCCATGCCTTCTAAAGACCAGAACATAATTTAATTTACTGAAAACAAAATATATTTTTAACGCTTCGTTTTTCTTAACTTTAATGAATTCAAAGTTTTTAAAGATTGTTTTTTTTAATATTAGGGTAAAAAGAAACGTTCAGGTCAAAATAAGAATTGTTTTTAGCAAAGTGTAAATTATGCTCTGGCCTTTAGAAGACATTGAAGGCGTCAGCCTACTCGTCTTAGTTTCTGCTCGTTTGAGCTTGACGCGGTTATTTGCTGTTCATTAGGGTTTTCGTTTTGATTCAGGTTTCATTTATCTATTGGTGGCGACTTGTGGTGATTTAAAATTTTGACTTTATTTTTGCTCCATTTTGGTTTGATATAGCTTTTTACTTTTCTTGAAAAAAGACTTCATTTATAGAGGATGTTTATTTTAAGTTAATGATAAAAAAGATATATTACTCAACTTAAAATTTTTACACGAGAGAAAAAACTGAAAAATATGTTTCAGTCTTCTTTGTATTATTATTTGGAAGATGGAGGAGGGTTTGTTGGATGCTATTCCTCGGATACTTTTTGGCACCCGTTTAACTGACCGCATTTCAAACGAGAAATGTAGTTCTATCCCGTTTTCTTGGGCCATAATGAGATAAAAGTTGAGACAGCTAGGATATGTATTGTGGATAACGCTGATAAATTTCCAAAGATCGTCCTTTTCGGCCATCAATCGAGGACTGAATGAAAAGCTGGTCGTCACCAAATGGGGTGTAAATATGCAGTGAAAAAAGATTTAAAGGAAATTGGATCTTCTTGGGAGGGTGTAAATAGAATGGGATGGAGAATGAGCGTACGTTGCAATTGGCTTCAGGTGGCCTGGTACTGACGTGAGTAGTTATTATTAGTAGTAGTAGTATTTGTATTTGTGGTAGGTGTTTGCAAAAGGATGTTCCTTAGTATAATAAATACCAAAGAAACAATCTTGATATCAACAAGTTCTAATTACCTACTAATTATACGAGCGACAAAAAGAACAAAACATTTAAAAAACAACAAATAACATCGATATATCATAGGACCCAATCAATATTTGAGTAAACGGATTGAACCAACCAACGGAGCTTGTTTCGTTTGAGGATTTGGAATTTAAATCTAGGTTTCATGCAGAAAGTTTCAACGCCTTTTTAATTTCCACCATGATTATTGCAAGTGCTGTGGGATCATGGATTACTTCTAAGCTATCGGTAAAAAAAAATCATGGCAATAGTTTACACTATCCTTTTTTTTTAATTCTTGCGTACTCCTACTATTGGTATTTATCTGTTATAGCCACCACACTCAGGAAGTGAAGTTAGATTAATCCTAATCAAATATACCAAAGTATGATGAAAATAAAATACTTTAGCGACAAAATTACGGAAACCAGACGGGCGAATTATGGAAATCAGGGCCCCAAGAACGCATTATATTAAACAGTTTCTAACCTAATCAACATACAAACTAAAATATTTAATTGAAATATATCTACACTGTAATGTATACACACTCTCATGCTAAGCTGAAAGAACCTACAGAACGAAACCAGTTAATCATACCAGGAACTTGAGTGTGATGGCTACAACAGATAAGTACCCTACTATTTTGGAATTTTTTTTATTAGTGCTGTAAAATCATGCACTTACAATATTAAAGAAGAAATTGACAGTTTACCCATTTATGCGTAGCGATTACTTGGTTGATATGACGCACGCTTTACGCACAAGTGATTTTTGACAGTTCCTTCTGCATCCTATACTAAATAGCATTCCATTCATTCTAGCACTGTGCCAGCCCTGTGCGTGTAAACTAATTATATTTTCTCTTTCCAGTCATACTTTAGGCTTCAGTTAATACGGCTCGCAAAATGAATAGACAGAGTATAATCCTAACATTGATTTATACATTCTTCTATGGAGGTAAGGAATAAATTTTAAGCATTACTCCTATCCCAAGCTTAAGCTTTCGTTAAAATAATGTTTTTGTTTTTTTTACAAATTCTGGCTGTGGTTATTAAATAAAATATCAAGGACAGAGAAGATGAAAACTAATTGTCTGAATTGGTTTAATGGAAACTTCACCAGCAAGCATACCTTAACGAATTAAATAAAAAAACAAGTTTTTTTACTGAAGGTAAGGAGCGACATTAAAACTTAAAACGAACAGAAATTAATCCGTACATGAAAGGGGTTGTTCCCTCCTCAACGCCCCGCTCTTCACGCTGAAGTTTGAATCTTTCTCTTGACTCTACTTTTTAAACCAGTAAAAAACTTTAGGGTAAAGAGCTGGGCGTTGAGGAGGGAACAGCCCCTTTCATATACGGAGTAATTTCTATTCGTTTTAAGTTTTAATGTCGCTCCTTACTTTCAGTTAAAGAAAACTTGTATTTTTTCTTATACTTAATTTCTGAACGTTTTTTAATCAATGCGTGTTTTGATTTTGGCTCTCAGCACATGAATAATTAAAACAAATTTTGCATATTAATTTATTTTTTTGGCTCAATGGCTTTCTTATAGTTTTGATCGGACGATTTTGAGAAAAACAGGAGCGGGGGAGGAGGCCTAGCTACCCTCTAATTCTTTGGTAATTTAAAAAGGCAATTAGAACTTTTGATTTTTTACGAACGTTTGTATTAGTAAAAATATACGTAACTTACGAATTAACTTACGTAACGAACTTCTATATTCGCATGATTTATTACGTGTATAAAGGGGTTCACCCCCTCGTCAATACCTCACTCTTTACACTAAAGCTTAAATGTTGTCCCAATTCCGTAAAGATGACCCCTGAATCACAAAGGCCGTAGAATAAATAGTTGAAATTACTTAAAAAATACTTTAGTGTCAAGAACGGGGTATTAGCAGGACGTGAACCCCTCATATGCGTAATAGTTTCTGTTCGTTTTAAGTTTTAGTGCTGCTTCTTACTTTCAGTTGAAATAACTTTTTCAAATTTATTTCTTCATCGTCCTTTTTTGAAAATGCTATAAAATCCTGCGCCCCCTTCATGGCAATTCTCTTCCCCCATGACACATTCCTCCATGTAAAGTTCCCCCCACATAACAGCCTTTCCTCAACCCCCCCCCCCCAACCGAAAAATCCCCCTGAAAATGTCTGTACACTTCCCGATAATCATTACTATATGTAACACTGGTCACAATTTGTAACTTGCAGCCCTCCCACGGGGATTGTGGGGAGTAAGTTGTCTCTAAAGACATAGTTGTTAGGTTTTTCGACTATGCTGAATAAAATGGCTATCTCAGAATTTTGATCTGGTGACTTTGGGGAAAAAAATGAGCGCTTGGGGGGGACTAGGTGCCCTCCAATTTTTTGGTCACTTAAAAGGACAATAGAACTTTTACTTTCCGTTAAAATGAGCCCTCTTGCAACATTCTAGGACAACTTGGTCAAGACGATCACCCCTGGGAAAAAAACAACAAAACAACAAACAAATAAACACGCATCCATAATCTGTCTGGTTGCAAAAAATACAAAATTCCACATTTTTGTAAATAGGAGCTTGGAACTTCTACTACTGGGTTCTTTGATACGCTGAATCTGATGGCGTGATTTTCGTTAAGATTCTATGACTTTAAATGGGTGTATCTTGCCTATATTCTAAAATAGGGTAAATTTTGTCAAGCTCTTAACTTCTGATGGGTATAATTAAACTTGATGAAACTTATATATTTAAAATCAGCATTAATATGCGATTCTTCAGTTCGTTGCTACAAACTGTTTGAAAGAAAAATTATGAATTAAATTCCTTATGAAAAAAAAACCTCCATATGCAGTTTTGCAGTTTTTGCTAGTGGTGGGTGTAAAAACAAAACAAAAGAACAATAAAAACAAACATGAAATCCGGGTAACTAAATAGCAAAAATAAGCTGAAAACATATCCCTCCGATTAGCTTTCTTTCGTAGTATTTAAGGAAGAAGGGCGTCAAATTTAACTTATTAGTTTTGATTATTTATTTTCTCGGTCTAACGTGTCAAAATTGACAAAAATGAGTGGATTCCGTAAAAACAACATAATTTTGAAACAGCCAAAAGAAAGAAAATCTTTGTTTTCAAACATGAAGACCTAAAAGTGGTCCCAGGGAAAAATGTTTTTTTTTACCCTTTATCTGTATTTGTTGCACTCATAAACGCTTCTACTGTAGTACTATCAAACTTTAGCGTAAAGAATTGAAGTTTGAGGAGGGGACAGCCCTTCATTTACAGAATGAATAATTTTCGTTTTAAATACTTTATAATGTTGCTCTTTACACTCATTTAATTTTTTTTTAATTTCTGCCTGTTTTTAACTCTAAATTGGGGTTGTCCTAAATGCGAAGAGGGCTACCATCCCCTCCTAATGAGGAAAAATTAATAAATTTTGCAAATTTATAAACAGTGTAAATAATGAATTTTGTCATCGCACATAATATTATCAAAACTTCATTCTTTAGAGGTTTGTTTTGCATTGACAAGTTGCTCAAGGTTGCTCAAGGTTGCAAGCTGTTTGATCCAAGGCTCTCTTAAATTTTAGGGAGTCTAATAATCTCTCCTTCAACTCTTACTTTTGTATTCTAGTTTAAAATTTTAAAAAATGCTATGAGCATGAAAATCATTCTAAAAGTGTACCCTTCAAAATATTCATGATGGGGAGTTTAAACTATCAAAAAGTAATTTCTGGGTCTTCATTTCAATGGTTTTCAAGGTTAACTCTTTGGACAAATCTTTATTATAGGTATATCCGTCACAGACGCAGACGGAAGACCAGAAAGGAGGGCCGCCAGAGAAACAAAAAGACAATAAAAAATGTAAATAAATGGGGAAATGATCAAAAGTCCATTTAAATCTCTGTCAAGATAAAGCTCCTTATAACAACTGGCCACATCAGGGAAATTTCTTATCGCTACTCATGTTGAATCTCCTCCCGTATCTTCACCTTTGTCACAGTTATATGTATGTATTTAACCCTTGGCCTGGGTCACTATTAAATAAAAAAAAACAGGTTTTTTTTAACTGAAAGTAAGGAGCGACATTAAAACTTAAAACGAACAGAAATTACTTCGTATATGAAAGGAACTGCTACCTCATCAACGCCCCGCTCTTTACGCTAAAGTTTGACTCTTTCTCTTAACTCTAGTTTTTAAAACAGTTAAAAACTTTACCGTAAAGAGCGGGGTGTTGATGAAGAGGCAGCCCCAATCATATACGAAGTAATTTCTGTTCGTTTTAAGTTTTAATGTCGCTTCTTACTTTCAGTTAAAAAAAGTTTTTTTTTTTTTTTGATTTCAGAACGTTTTTGAATCAATGCATGTTTTGATTTTGGCTCTCCGCAGATGAATAATTAAAACGAAATTTGCATATTTATTTTTTTGGCTAAATGGCCTTCTCATAGTTTTGATCGATTGATTTTGAGAAAAAAGGAGTGGGGGAGGAGGCCTAGTTGCCCTCCGATGTTTTGGTTACTTAAAAAGGCAACTAGAACTTTTATTTTTTTACGAATGTTTTTATTAGTAAAAGATATACGTAACTTTCAAATTAGTTTACGTAACAAATTTCTGTATTTTCATTTTTTATTACGTATATGGGGGGGGGTCACCCCCTCGTCAGTACCTTGCTCTTTACATTAAAGCTTAAATATTGTCGCAATTTCTTAAGAATAACCCCTGAATTACAAAAGCCGTAGAATAAATAGTTGAAATTACTAAAACTACTTTAGCGTAAAGAGCAAGGTATTAGGAGGAGGCGAGCCCCTCATATGCGTAATAATTTCTGTTCGTTTTGTTTTAATGCTACCCCTTACTTTCAGTTGAAAAAACTTATTCATATTTATTTTTTTTTATTTTTTTTTTTAAATAATGCTAGAAATTCCTGCGCTCCCTTCATGGAAATTTTCTTCCCCGATGTCAAATTCCTCTATGGAAAGTTCCCCCAACATATTCCCCTCTTCTCAACCCCTCCCCCAACCACAAAATCCCCCTGAAAACGTCTGTACACTTCCCAATCACCATTACTATATGTAAGCACTGATCAAAGTTTGTAACTTGTAACCCCTTCCACGGGGACTGTGGGGGGGGGGTAAGTCGTCCCAAAAGACATATTTTTTATGTCTTTGGGGATGGATTACCCCCTCCCCCCTCCACAGTCCCCGTGGGAGGGGCTACAAGTTACAAACTTTGATCAGTGCTTACATATAGTGATGGTGATTTGGAAGTGTACAGACGTTTTCAGGGGGATATTGTGGTTGAGAAGAGAGGAATATGTTGGGGGAACTTTCCATAGAGGAATTTGTCATCGGGGAGGAAAATTTCCATGAAGGGAGCGCAGGAATTTCTAGCATTATTTAAAAAAAAAAACAATGAAAAAATAAATATGAAAAAGTTTTCTCAACTGAAAGTAAGGGGTATCATTATGGCAAAACGAACAGAAATTATTACGCATATGAGGGGCCCGCCTCCTCCTAATACCTTGCTCTTTACGCTAAAGTAGTTTTAGTAATTTCAACTATTTATTCTACGGCTTTTGTGATTCAGGGATCATTTTTAAGAAATTGGGACAATATCAGCGTAGTCAAAAAACTTTAATAAAACAAAATGAATAAAATGGCTATCTCAGAATTTTTATCCGGTGACGTTGAGAAAATAACTAGCGTGGGAGGGGACCTAGGTGCCCTCTACTTTTTTGGTCACTTAAAAAGGGCACTAGAACTTTTCATTTCCATTGGAATGAGCCCTCTTGCAATATTCTAGGACCACTGGGTTGATACGATCACCCCTGGGAAAAAACAAACAAACAAAAAAAACAAAACAAAAAAAACAACAAATAAACACGCATCCATGATCTGCCTTCTGGCAAAAAACACGAAATTCCACATTTTTGTAGATACGAGCTTGAAACTTCTACAAGAGGGTTCTCTGATACGCTGAATCTGATGGTGTGATTTTTGCTAAGATTCTATGACTTTTAGAGGTTGTTTCCCCCTATTTCATAGAATAAGACAAATTTTCTCAGGCTCTTAACTTTTGATGGGTAAGACTAAACTTAATGAAACTCATATATTTAAAATCAGCATCAAAATGCAATTCTTTTGATGTAGCTATTGGTATTAAAATCTCATTTTTTAGAGTTTTGGTTACTATTGTGCCGGGTCGCTCCTTACTACAGTTCGTTACCACGAACTGTTTGAAATATAATTTTAGGATATTATACTTACATGGGTAGTATTATTATTAAAGAAGATTAAATTAGTAAGTAGTATTAAAGTAGTAAGGAAAGTAGATGCATGGAAGATGTTAAAAGTAGAATAGCCAAGGCTCAGGGTGTTTTTTCACAAATGAAAAAAGTTTGAAGAATAGGAGTATAACTCTCCGAACCAAGTTTTATAGTATAATATACAGTGGTGACAGTGGTCAAATACGGTTTTGAAACGTGGGCGTTTCGAAGGACGGTGGAGGATTTGCTAGATTTTTTTTCGGAGAAATTGTGTAGAGATTATTTTGGGTACCCGTCTTGATGACCGTATTTCAACAGTAAGGTGCAGTAAAAATGTGGTTCAATCCCGCTTTCTATGGCTGTAATGAGAAAAAGGTTGAGATGGCTAGGACACGTTCTTTGGACGAAAGATGACAGATGGTCAAAAATCTTCCTTTTCGGCCAGCGATCTAGTACCAAGCGAAAAGCAGATGATCTCCGAAAGGGGTAAGAATATGTCGCAAGAAGGGATTTAAAGGAAATAGGGACTTATTGGGAGGGTCTAAAGAGGAAAGCCATGAATATATTCGAATGGAAGAGGAGCGTACGCAGCTCTGTTGGCCTTAGGTGGCTTGGTGCCGCAGTGGCTTATTAGTAGTAGCAGTAGTGCTGTATAATCTTGTATGTTATCAGAAGCAATGCCATAGCGTTGCTTACAGTAAAGACCATACGGCTTCAATGTTTTATTATTTATTTATTATTATTTTTCCCTGAGAGGGATTTCATATGGAAGGTGTCGTCGTATAAACTTTGTAGGGGGCTCGCTCCATTAGAAATCGGAAGTTCTAGTGCCCTTTGTAAGGGTCAAAAGTGATCGGAGGGCAACTAGCCCCCCACCCCCTGGCCCTTTTTCCCCAAATACGTCGAACAAAACTTTTGATAGACAAATATTTTGAGATAGTTATTTTGTTAAAAATAATTCAAACATCAGATAATAAAAACTACGGGATCGAAAAAAACCCAGGGCATGTGGCAGCGGCTGAAGGTTATGCCCTAGGGCCATATATGGTTCTTATAGAAGGGATGCTCGTATAAACTTCAGAAAGAGCTCATTTGATTGGAAAATGAAAATTCTAGTTCACTTTTCATGAGTCGAAAGAGTTCAGAGGGCAACTAGTCCCCCCACTCTTTTCCCCAAATACATCCAATAAAAAAATTCGAGATAGCCATTTTGTTACAAATACTTCAAAGATCATATAACAAAACCTCTGGAGTCAACAAACCTCCCAGGGTCCGGGAGCAGACGTTGTAGGTTATGCCCTAGGGGCATATATGATTCTCATAGAAGGGAAGCTCGTATAAACTTCACAGAGGGCTCATTTGGTTGGAAATTGAAAATTCTAGTTCACTTTTTAAGAATCTAAAGAGATCAGAGGGCAACTAGCCCAGCCCCTGCTCTTTTTTCCCCAAATACATCCGGTGAAAGTTTTGAGATAACCATTTTGTTAGAAATAGTTCAAAGATCTTATAACAAAACTCTAGGGTCAACAAAATCCCCCAAGGTCCGGAGGCAAGCATTGTAGGTTATGCCCTATGGGTATATATGGTTATTATAGAAGGGATGCTCGTATAAACTTAAATGAGGGCTCATTCGATTGAAAATTGAAAATTCTAGTTCATATTCTAAGAGTCAAAATAAATATAAGCCGCCTGATCTAAGAGATCAGGCGGCTGCCCCCCTTACCATCCTTTCCCCCCAAATACATCTGATACAAATTTTGAGATAGCCATTTTGTTCAAAATATTTCAAAGATCATATAACAAAACTCCGGGGTAGACACAAACCCCCAGGGCCCAGGGTAGGCGTTGTAAGCTATGCCCTGGGGGCACATATAGTTTTTATAGAAGGGATGCTCGTATAAACTTCCGAGAGGGCTCATTTGATTGGAAATATAAAGTTCTAGTTCACTTTTTATGAGTCAAAAGTGATTAGAGGGCAACTAGCCCCCACGTCCTATTTACCCCAAATACATCCGATAAAAATTTTGAGATAGCCCTTTTTTCAAAAATACTTCAAAGATCATATAACAAAACTCTGGGATCGAAAAAACCCCAGAGCCCGGGGGCAGGCGTTGTAAGTTTTGCCCTGGGAGTATATTTGGTTATTATCGAATGTATGCTCGTATAACCTTCCGAGAGGGCTCATTTGATTAAAAATTTAAAGTTTCAATTCACTTTTTAAGAGTCAAAAGAGATCAGAGGGCTCCTCCCCACGCCCATTTCCTAAGCCCATCCAACAAAAATTTTGAGATAATCATTTGTTAAAGATAGTTCAAACGCCAAATAATAAAAACTCCGGGGTCGACAAAACTCTCCAGAGCCTGGGGAAGGTGTAGTAAGTTATGCCCTAGGGAAATATACGATTTTTATAGAAGGGATACTTGCATAAGCTTCAGAGAGGATTCATTTCATTGGAAATTGAAAACCATAGTTCACTTTTTGGAAGTCAAAAAAGAATCAGAGGGCAACTAGCCCCCCTTCCTACGCCGTTTCTTCTCCAAAAGCATCCGAAAAAATTTAGAAATAGCTATTTTTTTAAAAAATAGTTCAAAGATTATATAACAAAAATCCAGGGTAGACAAAACACCCAGGGCCTGGGGTAGCCGTAGTAAATTATACCTTAGGGGCATTTTTATGCCCCTTTTTATAAATATTTTTGAGATAGCCATTTTGTTAGAAATAATTCAAAAATCAGATAATGAAAACTCTGGAGTTGATGCAACCCCCCAGAGCCCGTGGGAAGTTCTGTAATTTATGCCCCGAGGGCAGATAAGGTTTTTTGTAAGGGGTGGTCGCATAAACATCAAATGTGGCTCATTTGATTGGAAAAGAAAATTTATATTTACCTTTTTATTGTTTTCATTTTTCATTGGTCCTTGCTTGTCACCTAAGAAAAATTGCAAGATATGTCATTAAAGGATCCCACACACGTTTAGATAAAAGCTACAAGTTTACATAATATATATTTATGGATAGTTAAGATCCCATGTAGGTGTTACTAAACACACATTCGAACATAACCTGAAAATAAGCATACTCTGAAAACACATTTTAGCTATTTAAAACACATTCAATATTCTTGATCTTGTGTCACGTTTTAAAACTGAAAACATAAAGGAGGATAATAAACATAAGAGATGTTCTTCTAAGGGGTTTTGTGTACTGAGTTGTGTTTATAGTGACTTTGTTGTGGGTCAAAACTTGGTGCCTCTATCACCTAACATAATTGTATGCACCGAGTACCAAACAGAACTAATATTATTCAGCAATATTTTAATTTCACACGAATAAAAAACAACTCGGTTTTTGAAGTTTCGTTTTCTAATGGAAATGGTCACTCTTTACTCGTCGTACAATTGAAAAGAACGACTTTATGCACTGTGAGTGACTTGTTTTCTTTCTTCGTAGTTTATGTCGGTTATTTTATTTTGTTCTTTTTTGCTTCTGATTTGACTAAATAGTGAGAATGGAAGTTTTTATGGCACTTGGCATTAACCAAGTGACATATAGCAATCGCAAATTCTGTCGGTCTGTCTGTCGGTCAGGTAAGCTAAGACGATGAAATTTGGCAGGCGTATCAGGGACCGGACCAGATTAAATTAGAAATAGTCGTTCTCCCAATTTAACCATCTGGGAGGCAGTGGGGGGCCGGTTAATTCGGAAGAATAGAAAAATTGAAGTATTTTTATCTTACGAACGGTTGATCATATCTTAATGAAATTTGATGTTTGGAAGAACATCGTGTCTCAGAGCTGTTATTTTAAATTCTGACCGGATCTGTTGACATTGGGGGGAGTTGGGAGGGGGAATCCTAAAATCTTGGAAAACACTTAGAGTGGAGGGATCGGGATGAAACTTCGTGGTTAAAATAAGCACAAGTCCTAAATACTTGTTTTACATAACTGGAACGGATCCGCTATCTTTGGGGTAGCTGTGGGGGGGGTTTAATTCTGAAAAATTAGAAAAAATGAGGTATTTTTAACTTACGAACGGGTGATCGGACCTCAATGAAATTTGATATTTAGAAGGATATCGTGTCTCAAAGCTCTTACTTTAATTCCCAACCGGATCTGGTGACAGTGGGGGAGTTGGGAGGGGAAACATAAAATCTTGGAAAACACTTAGAGTGGAGGGATCGGGATCAAACTTGGTGGGAAAAATAAGCACAAGTCCTATATACATGATTAACATAGGCGGAACGGATCCACTCTCTTTGGGGTGGTTGTGGGGGGGGGGAGGTTAATTCTGAAAAATTAAAAAAATGAGGTATTTTTAACTTACGAATAGGTGATCGGATCTTAATGAAATTCGATATTTAGAAGGATTTCATGTCTCAGAGCTCTTATTTCGAACCCCGACCAGATCTTTTGACATTGGGGGGAGTTGGAAGGGGAAATCTTGGAAAACACTTGGAGTGGAGGAATCGGGATGAAGCTTGGTGGATAGAGTAAGCAAATGTCGTAGATACGTGATTGACGTAACCGTACTGGATTTGCTCTCTTTGGGGGAGTTGGGGGAGGGGTTCAGTGATTTGGCAAGTTTGGTGCTTCTGGACGTGCTAGGACGATGAAAATTGGTAGGCGTGTCAGGGAACTGCACAAATTCCGTTTCAAAATTTGATATTGTTCTTTACTTTCGTGTTTTAGAAATTGTTTTTCCATTTAACATAGTAAAGTAACCCAAAAAAAGGCTTTTTTAACTCAAGGAGGTTAAAGTTGCGAAAACACAAAAGAAAAGAACCAGCAAATAAAGAAGTGAGATCCCTTAATCGCGCCTTCTGAAGCAATGGTTATATAAAATCGAAAGAAAATTGACACAGTCGAAACGATTCTCGAAAGGAGATATTCTCCTTAAAACAAATGGAAAAAAGGCGACCGAAACAATTGAGACATTTATTGAGGTAAATTATTTTTCCTTTTTCGTGTTCTTCTTCGGATGAACGCTGTCCTTGCGGTTACGGATCTCTCCTTTCAAGATTGCACACCAGAAGGAGCATTTTGTTTTGATCGATTAGTGATTTTTGCGTTAATATTTCGAGTTAGCAGACGGTTCATCCACGTCTGTGTAGAATTTAAATGATGACTTTGACTTTATTGAATATAAACGCGCAAATGAAACACAACTCCAGGGACTGATCAATGATCCCTGGGGTCTAAATGTAGCCCCTGGAGAACGTCGAGTATTCATATTAATATATCACCGATGATTGACAGCGTAGGCTCTGGCAGGGGGGGGGGGGTATGCCCCCCTGAAAATTTGGGACTATAAAGTAATTATAAGGAAATTAAAGGAAAGAAAGCAGAATAAGGAAAAACCATGGGGAAAATATGTGTTGCACCATTTTTAACTGCCTGCCAATAGGTTTTGACCATTAATAAGGAAAGTAAAAGTTCTAATTTGTGATTGAGTGACCCCTATTGATTTTTCCAAAAACTTTTTCTATATGATTTGGTTGGAGCAACACAAATATTCAAATTCGTCATAGCAATGAATGGTAAGTAAATAACGATGGTTGTCAATAATGAAAGTATAAGAACCTATCTGCTGATAACATTCAGTCAAGGAATCCTCAATATGTATTTGTTTATTAGTAATTGGTGCAGTTATTAGTACAAAAGAAAGTGCGTATAATTATAGAAAACACAAGGAAAACAACTTAATAAGGAGTAATTTCGATAAAAAATATGCCGTCAACATTTGTTTGCATTATCAGAGTACCCATGAGCTGATATATGAAGCCACTTTAATCAGAAATGTTTCGCTTGAACAGAATGGTAGGAAATTTCTGTATTTTCGCCCCGAACGGACACGTTTTTTTGTGTTTTATTATCTTTTTTTCAGGAGTACTTGAATTTATCTAGTTGTCACTTTGAAAATATTAAATTTTTTACAGTTATGAAGCAAAAAGGTATCAAATATATCTGTCGTGGTATTCAAAATTTAATTGAAAATATTGACTTAAAAATTTTATCTGATTTTCTTAGTTTGAGTGTTTTACTTTGAACAAACTACTTTGATAATGCATTACTCATAGTCTAAAACTGAGCCTAAAGGCATTAAATATATTGGAATTGGATAACCAATTTCAGAACTGTGGATATTGTTTAAAAATTAAATTAAAAAAAAAAAATTTTTTCTACTGAAAGTAAGGAGTGACATTAAAATTTAAAAAGAACGGAAATTACTCCATATATGATAGGGGCTGTTCCCTCCTCAACACCCCGCTCTTTACGCTAAAGTTTTTTAATGTCTTAAAAAGTAGAGTTGAGAGAAAGAGTCAAACTTTAGCGTAAAGTGCGGGGTGCTGAGGAGGGAACATCCCCTTTCATATACGGAGTAATTTCTGTTCGTTTTAAGTTTTAATATTGTTCCTTACTTTCAGTAAAGAAAAAACTTGTTTTTTTTTTAATTTCTGAACGTTTTTGAATTAATGCATATTTTGATTTTGGCTCTCCTCACATGAATACTTAAAAATGAAATTTGCATATTAATTTTTTTTGGCTAAATTGCTTTCTCATAGTTTTGATCGGACAATTTTGAGAAAAAAGGAGCGGGGGAGGAGACCTAGTTACCCTCCAATTTTTGGTTACTTAAAAAGGCAACTAAAACTTTTAATTTTTTACGAACGTTTTTATTGGTAAAAATATATGTAACTTACGAATTAACTTACGTAACGAACTTGTATACCCGTATTTTTTACTGTGTATATGAGGGGGTTTGTCCCCTCGTCAATACCTCGCTCTTTACACTAAAGCTTAAATTTTGTCCCAATTCCTTAAGAATGACCCCTGAATCACAAAGGCCATAGAATAAATAGTTGAAATTACAAAAGATACTTTAGCGTAAAGAGCGAGGTATTAGGAGTGGATGAACCCCTCACATGCGTAATAAATTCTGTTTGTTTTAAGTTTTAATGCTGCTCCTAACTTTTAGTTGAAAAAACTTTTTCATATTTATTTTTTCATTTTTTTTAAATGCTAGAAAATCTTGCGCCCCTTTCATGGAAATTATAATCCCCCATGACAAATTCCCCCATTGGAAATTCCATTCCCCCAAGGAAAGCATGCCTCCCCCCACATAACCCTCTCCCCTCAACCCCTCCTGCCCCTACCAGCAAAATCCCCCTGAAAACGTCCGCGCATTTCCCAATAACATTACTATATCTAAACACTGGTCAAAGTTTTTAACTTTCAGCCCCTCCCGCGGGGACTGTATGGGAGTAAGTCGTCCCCAAAGACATAGCTATTAGGATTTTAGACTATGCTGAATAAAATGGCCATCTCAGAATTTAGATCCGAGGACTTGGGGAAAAAATGAGCGTGGTAGGGGGGCTAGGTGAACTCTAATTCTTTGGTCACTTAAAAAGGGCGCTAGAACTTTTCATTTCCGTTAGAATGAGCCCTCTTGCTAGATTCTAGGACTACTTGGTCGATACGATGAACCCTGGCGAAAAAAAAAAAAAATAAAATAAACACGCACCCGTAATCTGTCTTCTGGCCAAAAATACGAAATTCCACTTTTTTGTAGATAGGAGCTTGAAATTTTTGCTTTTTGATTTTCGTTAAGATTGTTTGACTTTTAGGTGTTCCCCCTATTTTCCAAAATAAGGCAAATTTTCTCAGTCTCGTAACTTTTGATGACAAAGATTAAATTTGATGAAACTTATATATTTAGAATCAACATGAAAATTCGATTCTTTTGATGTATCTTTTAGCATCGAAATTCTGTTTTTTAGAGTTTTGTTTACTATTGAGCCGGGTCGCTCCTTACTACAGTTAGTTACCACGAACTGTTTGATGAGTAAGACTAAACTTGATGAAATTTATATATTTTTATACCAGCATTAAAATGCGATTCTGTCGATGTAACTATTGGTATTAAAATTCCGCATTTTAGAGTTTCGGTTACTATTGAACTTTGATATACGCCCAACGCTTCGGCATTTCACCGGATGCTGAGACTTTATATCTTAGTTTTTATAAATAGGCTATTTTTTGTGTATTTTTTGTTATTACTTACTTTTTTATATATATTTTTACTTTAATTGAAATATTTTTTCCATTGCCTTTAGAAAAATGTTATTCTCTAAGCTTCATGAAAAAAAGAACAAATGTTTTCAACTGAAAATAAGGAAATAAGCTTAAAAATAACAGAAATTATTTCGTATATAAGGGGGATTGCCCTCTCCTCAACACTTCGCTCTTTACACTACAGTTTTTCGGTTCTTTTGGGAAAAGTTACTTATTATTCTAATAAAACGACCCTTGTGTTTCGGGCAAAATTTAAACTTTAGTGTAAAGAGTGGGGTACTGAAAAGAAGGCAATACCCCACATACGCGTAATAATTTCTGTTCGTTAAATTTTAATGTTGCTCCTTACTTTCAGTTGAAAAAATGTGTTTTTTCTTTAATTTCTGATTGTTTTTTTAAAATGACACACGGATACCTGGCTCCACCTCCACGGAAAAATTCCCCTCCCCATAGAAATATGCTCTTGACAATCCAATTCTGGTGAAAATTTACCCCGGGCAATTGCCCCTAACATCTCCACATGTAAAAATGAATCTGTAAAGAGAACGCAAGACATATAAAGAAATTTCCTATAGGAATTCTAGAAAATTCACTCAGTGTAAAATTTCCCCAGAAAAGTTCACCCCCTGGAACCTTCCCTCTCCATGGAAAATTCTTCTCAGAAAAATCGTCCTCCCCTCCCACCCATACTTCCCAATAAAAATAAAACAATGGGCATATTTTATAACTTAAAAACCTTTCTCCAGGGGCTTTAGGGGGTCATTTTGTGTCCAAAGACATAGTTATTGGGTCTTTCAACTATGCTGAAAAAAAGCTATCTCAAAATTTTGAACGGATGACTTTTGGAAAAAATTTGCGTTGGAGGGAGTCTAGTTGCCCTCCAATTTCTTTGGTCACTTAAAAAAGGCAATAGAACTAGAATGAACCATCTCCCGACGTTATAGGCCCATTGGGTCAGTACGATCAGCCCTGGAGGAAAAATAAACACGCATTCGTGATTTTTGTTCTGGAAAAAATTACAAAATTCCATGTTTTGCAAATATGAGCTTGAAATCTCTACAGTAGGGCTCTTTGATACGCTGAATCTGATGATGTGTTTTTTCCTTAAACTTCTATGACTTCTAGAGGGTCTTTCCCCCTTTTTTGAAAATTAGACAGATTAGCTCAGGCTCGTAGTTTTTGAAGGGTAAAACTAATATATTTGGAATCAGCACAATTAGCCGGTTTTTTAATATATCTATTGGTATCAAATTCCGTTTTTTAAGAGTTTCGATTATTATTGAGCTGGGTCGCTCCTTACTTAGGCTACAGTTTGTTACCGTGAACTGTTTAATTATCCATCAAAATTCAAATAGAGGTCATTGAAATATTGATAGTTTTTTTTGCACTACCAAAAGTATTTTATTCATAAAACTTTACAGTTTCATGATATGCAATTAAACAAATATAAAAGGTTTCTCCACTAAAGTAAGGAGCAAGTTTAAAACTTAAAATAAGTATAAATTAATCTGTATGTAAGGGTAACTGCCCCCTTGTAAACACTTTTTTTATAAAACAAAAGTTTTTTCGTGCTTTCAAAAATCTTTTTTTCCCAATTATACATTTTCTTAAAAACTTGGAAAAAGCCAAACATCACGGTATACAGTTGGGAGCTAAGGAGCCGACAGCCCCCTTCATACAAAGAATATTTTGTTCAAATAGGCTCCAAATCTGTTGCTTGCTTTCAATTGAAAAGTTTTTTTTTATTTAATTTCTGATTGTTTTCCAAATCATGCCCAGGCATTGCCAAGATATAATTTGAGGTACCAGTCTTCATAACTGAAGCTTTTAAAATGTGTAAATCAATAATTGTAGGTTGATTAGTATCGTCCTTAGTTTACATTTGCAATTTCAATTTTGGCTAAATTTTGAATATAAGTGTTTCATTTAAGTGTTTAATGATGATCGCTGATCAAAGTTTATATAGTTTGTGCCTTTCGTTTGTGTTATTGTACTGTGCTCATGGCTGTATCCATCTATCTATCTATCCATACTTAAAAAATGGGCGATGAATAATAATTTCGGTGAAAAGCCCTTGTTAATATTACTGCTAAAGAATTTCGGTTGGATGAAAATGAGTATTATTGTTTGTATGGATGTAAGTTCTGTGAGACTTTTGGTCTTCTACATGACTGAAGCCATCACAACCTTTACAATAGGATTTTATTATCGATAAATACATTGCATACATTCGTTTAAATACATTGAAGTACTTCATATTAATAGAAAAAGAAGTATTGTCATTTAAAATTGCTAAAACTAAGTTCCAAGCAGTATTTGTCACCCCGAAGAAATTTTCTGGCGGGGCTGATGATGGCCTGCCCTGCCTTTTCCATCTATGTGCTTTTAGATATGATAATCTAATATTTTAGCTGTATAGAGAAACATTGTAATTAATTCCTCTCCATCCTTACCTCTTTCAACATTTATCTGAATCCTTAGGAAGAGTAAGCCGTTTTGTCCACTAAAATTTGCCCACTTGTATTTTTGTAGGAATCTACCCTACCCCCATCTAAACAATGAGTCACCCTCCTTAATTATAGCTGATGCGCAATTACATATCACCAAATGTAGCCTAATTTCATTACAAATAAAGCGAATCAACTTGGACGTTTGTCACCGTCTGCCATTACTTCTTTTGCAACTGGGAAGCATAGTTATTGATACTTTTAAATCAACTAGCAACTCAGAATTTTAAATTGATTGCAAATTCATCCTTTTCGGGTTAAAGTCGTATTTTGGTGCCCTAAACCACCTAAACTCTCACCCAACAAGCGGTGCAATTTTGGTGTTTGTCTCCCCCCTGGAAAATTTTCTGTCGCCACCCCTTGATTGACAGAACAACAGTGTTACACTTTGAAACAGAAAGAATACTGAAGAAAAGGCACTTCGCACTACAGAAAAATTGGTTAAACGTTGGTTAAACTTGAAACAGAAAGGATACTGAACAAGAGCTAAGAGCTCATATGGCACTTTGTGACGAGGCAAGAATAGCTAAGAGACAGGAGCTCATATGATATGAGCTCTAACAAAATTCCAAGAATCAATAGATTGATTTACAGGAAGATCAGAGGCTCAATTCCGGTCAGGATTTAAAATAAGAGCTCTAAGTCACGATGTCCTTCTAAATATCAAAATTCATTAAGATCCGATCATCCACTCGTAAGTTATGAATACCTCATTTTTTCTAATTTTTTCTCTCCCTTTAGCCCCCCAGATGGTCGAATCTGGGAAAACGACTTTATCAAGTCAATTTGTGCAGCTCCCTGACACGCCTACCAATTTTCATCGCCTACCACGTCCAGAAGCACCAAACTCGCCAAATCACTGAACCCCTCCCCCCAACTCCCCCAAAGGGAGCGAATCCAGTACGGTTACGTCAATCAAGTATCAAGGACATTTGCTTATTCTATTCACCAAGCTTCATCCCGATTCCTCCACTCCAAGCGTTTTCCAAGATTTCCGATTTCCCCCTCCAACTCCCCCCCAATTTCAACAGATCTAATCGGGATTTGAAATAATAGCTCTGAGACATGAAATCCTTCTAAATATCATATTTCATTAAGATCCGGTCACCCGTTCTTAAGTTAAAAATACCTCAAGTTTTCTAGTTTTTCCAAATTAACACCCCCCAGCTCCTCCAAAGAGAACGGATCAGTTCCAATTATGTCACGCTATCACGTTATCACGTATCTAGAACTTTTGCGTATTCTTCCCGTCAAGTTTTATCCCGATTTCTCCACTCTAAGCGTTTTCCAAGATTTCTGTTTCCCTCCTCCAACCCCCTGTGTCCCCGGATCCAATTCGAGTCGAAAATCGAGCACCTGAGACATAAGATCCTTCTATATATATCAAGTTTCATTAAGATCCGATCACCTATCCGTAAGATAAAATTTCCCAATTTTCACGTTTTCCAAGAATTCCGGTTTCCCCCTCCAACTCCCCCCAATGTCACAGGATCTGGTCGGAATTTAAAATTAGAACTTTAAAGTACAAGATCCTTCTAAATATCAAATTTCATTAAGATCTGGCCACCCGTTCGTAAGTTACAAATACCTCATTTTTCCGAATTACCCCCCCCCCAACTCCACCAAAGAGAGCAGATCCGGTCCGGCTATGTCAGTCACGTATCTTAGACAGGTTTTTGTTCTTTTCATCCAGTTTCGTCCTGATCTCTCCTCTATTTTCTAAAATTTCCGGTCCCCCCAACTGCCCTCCCCCCCAATTACACTGGATCCGGTTGAGATTTAAAATAAGAGATCTGAGTTACGAGATCCTTCTAAATATGAAGTTTCATGAGAATCCGATCGCTCCTTCGTAAGTTAAAATGCGTCATTTTTTCTAATTTTTCAGAGTTAACCCCCCCCCCATAGAGCGGATCCGTTCCAATTATGTCAATCACGTATCTAAGACTTCTGCTTATTTTTCTCACCAAGTTTCATCCCGATCCCTCCAATCTAAGCGTTTTCCGTGATTTTAGGTTCCCCCCCCCCAAACTCCCCCCAATGTCACCATATCCGGTCGGAATTTAAAATAAGAGCGTTGAGACACGACATCTTTTGAAATATCAAATTTCATTGAGATCCGATCACCGTTCGTAAGTTGAAAATACCTCATTTTTTCTAATTTTTCAGAATTACCCCCCCCCCCAACTACCCCAAAGAGAGCTGATCCTTTCCGGTTATGTCAATCATGTATCTAGGACTTTGCTTATTTTTCCCACCAAGTTTCATCCCGATCCCTCCACTCTAAGTGTTTTCCAAGATTTTATTTTTTCCCTCCCCCCCCCCCATTGTCACCAGATCTGGTCAGGATTTAAAATAAAAGCTCTGAGACACGATATCCTTCCAAATATTAAATTTCATTAAGATCTGAAACCGTTCGTAAGTTAAAAATACTTCATTTTTTTCTATTTTTTCTGAATTAACCGGCACCCCACTCTCCCCCCCCCCCCGATGGTCAAATCGAGAAAACGACTATTTCTAATTTAATTTGGTCCCGTCCCTGATACGCTTGTCAAATTTCATTGTCCTAGCTTACCTGGAAGTGCCTAAAGTAGCAAAACCGGGACCAACAGACAGACAGACAGACCGACAGACTGCGATTGCTATATGTCACTTGGCTAATACCAAGTGCCATAAAGAAGGCTCTTTGCACTACAGAAAAATTGGTTAAACATTGATTAAACTTTGAAACAGAAGGAATACTGGAAAAGACTTTAAGGCTTTAATTTAAAAGCTTTAAATTGAAGTTTATTATTTAATTAAGCTGAACAGTCAAATAAATTTAGATTTTACTTAAATCAGTTAGATAATTATAGAAAACATCCAAGTGACTATTAGGGAGCCAGCGTAATGGATTGTTTGATTGTCTTAGTTTATAATTTGCTTATAACAAACTATCGATTTTAATTGAGACCCTTTCCCTTTTCTTCACTTCGACAATGCTTGGGGTTAAAAAAAATGTGAAAGAAGATTATATGTGCTGTTATGTTGCGATTAACACATAAGGCGTCTATACATCGATGGCCAATGTCTTTCAAAAGTTTTTTTCCTTGTAACAATGAACTTCTTTGGGTCCTAAAGGATTAACAAGTTTGGGCACTACAAATTGAGTGGACAGTTTTATTGTTTTGAATCCTAAGTTGAGAATTTCCTTAAAGGACTCTGTTCAGGCTTTTAATTCTTCTTTTAATTTAGTTGGTTGAAAAAAAAATCTACTTTTCTGCTCATTCAGGCTATATTGATTTTATTAGCTTTGAAGTTACTAAGTAACGATTTACATCAACAAATATCTTTGAAATAGAGGAATCCCCAAATGATATCTAAGTAGTAAGGACAATCCTTATACATGTATATATTTGTTGCTAGTATGTAAGGGAAGGGGGTTTCTTTTTCATCTCGTAGGTGAATAAATACTAAATAAAGTTGTTTTTAATTAACTACTTAATCTTGACGCCCCCTTGCATACAAATCTTTCCTTTAATCTAGAGCATTCAATATTTACTCTTCTTGACATTTTAGAGGTAGGTAAATAGGTTGGTACATCTTTATGGACACAATCATGATATAAATCATATACTAAATGATAAGTAATTAAATAAAATAAACAAAACTTTCGCATTGAAGAAAAACCTATGAGGGTTTGTTGTCGTCGCAAAAGAAGTGAGTAAATATCCACAGAGTAAAATAAACAAGAAATCCAACAGTTCGTGGTAACGAACTGTAAAGTAAGAAGTCACCCAGCTCAATAGTAGCCAAAACCCTACAAAAAGATTTTTGATACCAAGAGATGTATACAAAAGAATCAATTTTTTTATGCTGATTTCAAATATATGAATTTTGTTCGGTTTATTCTTCCCTATTAAAGATAACGAGCCTGAGAAAATTTACCTTATTATCAGAAAAAGAGAAAGACACCTCTTAAAGTCCTAGAATCTTAAAGGAAATTATACCATCAGATTCAGCGTATCAACAAACCCTACGTTTGAGGTTTGAAGCTCCTATTTGCAAAAACGTGGAATTTTGTATTTTTTGCCTGAAACAAGATCACGGATGCGTTTTTTTTTCAAGGGTGATCGTATCGACCAAGTGGTCCTATAATATCGGGAGGGGGCTCATTCGGATAAAAATTAAAAGTTCTAGCGCCTATTGTAACTGACTGAAAAAATTGGCTGGAAACTAGACCCCCTCCCACGCTTCTTTTTCTCAAAATCACCAACAAAATTTTGAGATAGCCATTTTGTTCAGCATAGTTGAAAGGTCGAACAACTATGCCTTTAGAGATATCATAACCCCCCACAGCCCTTAGGGAAAATCTTTAAGTTACATTGTTTAAGTATAATATTTATTATTGGGAAGTATGCATATATTTTACGGGTGGATGGGACGAATTTTCTGCGGGTGGCATTTTCCACGCTGATAATTTTCTATGGGAAGGGAAGTTTAAGGGAGTGAATTTATCGGGAAAAATTTTACATTGGGGGAATTTGCCGGGATTCCTAGATAAAATTCGTTTTATGTCTTGTTTTCTCTTTGCCGACTTAATTTGACTCGTGGAGATGTTAAGGGTAAATTTGTCCGGGTAAATCTTAAGCAAGATTGAATTGTCTAGAGAATAAATCCGTGGGGAGGAGGAATTTTTCCGTGAGATGTAGCCAGATTCCCTGGTATTATTTAAAAGACAATCAGAGAATAAATTAAAGAACAAGTTTTTTTCAACTGAAAGTAAGGAGCAAAATTTAACCCTAAAACGAATGGAAATTATTGCGTATATGAAGGGGGTTGCTCTTCCTCAGCACCTCACTCTTAACACTAAAGTTTGGATTGGATTCTGTCCCAACTCTTTAAGAAGGACTCCTGAAACACTATGTTGGTTTAATTAGAACAACAAGAAGCTTTTTCATAGTACTGAAAAATTTTAGCGTAAAGAGTGAGGTGTTGAGGTAGAGCACACACCCCCTCATATATGTGATCATTTCTGTTCATTTTAAGTTTTAATGTTGCTCCTTACATTCAGTTGAAAGAACTTGTTTTGTTTTTTTATTTAATATTCACTATAATCAATATCGGTTTAGTGCAACCCCTAAACCTTTTTTCTCCGACCGAGATTGGCTTGTAATGCAAAACACAAACAAAAAAACATTCGGGAAATAACAATAAGAAAAAACAACCCCTCTAGTCTCCTATACTCAAACTCCACTTAAGTTCTAGATACGCTCGCGTAGGTGATTGATTGATTCTCCCGCCTTATCAGCATAAGTAATGTCTAACATTTGAATATCAATGGAATGCAAATAAAAATTCTAACTTATATACTAGGAAACATTGATGAAGTACCACTTAGCCTTTTACATTGATGCTTCGTTTGTTTTTGGAGAAAATAAATCAGTTTTGCCTGGACTGGTAAATTTTTTAGATTTTTAGTGAGAAAAATCACATAAGAAAGTGAATGGAAGAGAGGGATCTACCATTTTTTTTGTTTTAACTTATGAACAATTTCCGATTTTTCCTGATCAAAACTCGAAAGAAAGCCCTATTTTTAGCTCAGGGAAGTGTCCAGCCAAAATTTTATTTTCATTTGAGCAGACTGTGGTTCACCCAGTCCATGTTTCTAGTAGCCGTTTTGATACTTGTGTATTATAAGCCAAACCCTCAAGTGCTTCATTTAATTAGAATTTTTTCTTTGACGCTCAATCCTAATGAAATATCACAAAACATGATGAAAATATAATACTTTAGAAACAAATTTGGGATATATATTTGCATATTAGGACGGGGGGGGGGGAGTATAGCAGGTCTGCATGCAAAATGTGTTAGGTGCAATTATTCTGCATATTATGAAGCAAGAATCGTTTTCTAAATTCAAACTGTCCAAATATTTTACCCCAACCCCTAGTGGGAAAATATATTATGCCAAAATTATATATTTTTCTTACGATTAAGGAAACTAGCTGAAAGAAACCTGCTTGTTCTCGTGTTTTACACAGCGTTAACTTGAGTGTTCGGGGCATAATAGATAAGTACCGCCGTTTTCTTATTTCTCACATTAAGGTTTTGAACAATTTTACCACCCATTTATCCTTGGGCATAAAATTAAAACTGTTGACGTGTTATTCACGTAATTGATCAAAAAGAAAAAACAGTTCGTGGTAACGAACTGTAAGCAAGGGGTGACTTAGGCTAATAGAAACCAAAACTAAAAAAAAAACGTGTTAACACTTAATGCATCAGAAGAATTGACTTTTTATACTGATTCCAAATACACAAAAATCGTTAAGTATATAGTTACCCGTCAAAAACTGCGAGCTTGAGAAAACTTGCGGGATTTTCAAAAAAGGAGTGGAGCCGCCTTAAAGAAAGCAATACCAGTGAATTAGATTAAGAATATCTGGAAACCCTTGAGTAGAGGTGTCAAACTCCTTTTAAAAAAAATAGAATTTTGTATTTTTTTCTCAGAAAAATAAATCACGAATTCGTGTTATTGGTTTTGTTTTTTTCCACGAGTGACCGTGTCAAACCAATGATCCAAGAAGGTTAGGAGAGATCTCATTCGACCGATACTCAAAAGTCTAGTGACCTTTTTAAGCATCCAAAAAGATTTTGCATTGAGAAAGTGGCGTCTTCTGCCATTTTGTAGCACCAAACTGTGATTTTATCCCATAGAGGACAAATTTGCTATAATTCGGAAAATGATAGCCAATTGCTTGAAAAGTATAAAAAAAAAACTATATAAAGCTTCCCAGTTCCAGAGAAAGTAATTCTGCACAGTGGCACATTCGTTCGCGAAGTCATATAGTCCATACAAGATAAATGGTTAATATAGACATTTATCTTAATGTTAGATTTGCCCAAGTTGATTCGCTTAGTTTTTCATAAAATTATGTTCGGTGATGCATAATTGCGCATCAACTAAATGAGCTGTTTTTCTAGATGCATTGCTTTGCAAAACTTGAATTTTGACTATATATATATATATATATATATATATATATATATATATATATATATATATATATATATATATATATATATATATTATGTTACCGTGAATGTTCGCAATTGGTGAACGTCGACATTCACCAATGAACGTCCGAAATACCTTTTTTTCTTCTTGGAGTCAGTTAGTCCGCGTTGTCAGTCAACTTTTCCAGTTTTGTACTAGGTTTGATGATGGCAGGTTAGGTTGTCAGCCCATTTCTGAGATTTATAACCTAATTTAGCCTAACTTTAACTGTTACCATCAAAGCTTGCATAAGACCGAAAAAGCTGACTCGCAAGGCTAGCTAAATCCAAGCAGAGAAAAAGGAATTTCGGACATTCACCGGTGAATGTCGACATTAACCACATTTTGGCCATTCACAGTTCCATAGCTTGCTTAAAGAGTATATATCACGACATGACTGCCTGTCCATGGATTATTCTTTATGGTTGATTGTGTGTGGCTATGCTGTTTGACCTATGTGATTGTATGGATGAGTAGGGTTAAGGCCTCATTCAAGTGCTGGTCTATGTTAATCACTAATTTAGGAAAACAGTCTTCCTTTTCTCCTTCTGTCTCCTTCTGTGTTTGTGCTGTATCATTGGTGATTTCTCTTTTCATGATATATATATATATATATATATATATATATATATATATATATATATATATATATATATATATATATATATATATATATATATATATATATATATATATATATATATATTTCTGCAAAGGAGTTTGGTTGAGAAGATCCTCAGAAATGTCCTATAGAGACAACCCAGGGCCTTCTTGAAAACTTGTGAAGGAAACTACTTTATATGGGGAGGATTTTCTATAAATTCCTTCATCAAAGAAGACTATCCTCCAAAAAGTTTTATGATCCATTCATTGTCGAGTTTCCCATAGGTAAACCCTTGACCAAGTAGGCAGTAGATATAGGAGGCAAATCAGAAGAGCTTTATCTCCCTGGTGTTAGACCAAAGGATCCACCTTCCCTATCATTGGAAGCTCGCGGAAACATTAAAAGTATATCAAACAGTTCGTGGTAACGAACTGTAAGTAAGGAGCGACGCGGCTTAATATTAACCGAAACTCTAAAAAACGGGATTGGCACTTGTCTGTTATAACACCGACCACTAAGGTTGTTCATCCATTGATGTAATGTAGAACCAGATTCTTTATTTAGTTTCTTTCAGCTTAGCGTGAGACAAGATAAAGAAAAGTGACAGAATAGACCGGAAATATATAGTTTGGGGTCTATATTTGCACAGTAAAGGGGTTTAGTTGAATCATTGGATCAGAGAACCCTACTGTAGAGGGTCCAAACGCTTATGTGCAAAAATGTGGAATTCTCAATTTTTTGTCAGAAGTAAGACCACGGGTGCCTGTTTAATTTTCTTTTTGTTACTGTTTTTCGTATCAAACTAACGGCTCTAGAAAACGACGATATGACTCATTGGAACGGAAATTAAAAGCTGTAGTGTCCGTTTTAAGGGATAAAAAAATTGAGAAAAACTAGCTTCCCCCCATGCCTTTTTTTAAAGCTCTTAAAAACTTTCGTGTGAAGAGCGGGGTATTGAGGATGGACAGCCCTCTTATGTTCTGAAACAATTCTGTTCGTTTCAAGTTTCATACTAGTCCTTAATTTCACTAGAAAAAACTTGTTTTTTATTTAATTGTCCTAAAAACACATTCTTTGTATCTTGACAGTTCCCCCCAGAAGAAGCCCTCTGAGCCGCTCCTAAGCATCAAAGGTTATGTGTGTGTGTGTGTGCATTTATGGCTACATTATATATATCTTTATGGACCCTGTTGCATCAATTGGCTGTATACGCAACATCGCTTTTTCAAAATTCAAGACTACCACCATTGTCTATGCCTCTTAAGAACGATTAAATAACAAAGAGGCTTTTCCAACTGAAAGCAAGGAGTAACATTTAAACTTAAAACGAACAGAAATTACTGCGTATATGAAGAGGATTTCCCTGTCTTCAACACCTCGCTCTTTACGCTAAAATGTTTTAGTACTTTTAAGAAAGCTTCTTATTGCACCAAATAAATGACCCTTATGTTTCAGGAGTCTTTCTTCAAGAATTAGGACAAAATTCAAAATTTAGCGTAAAGAGCAAGGTTCTGTGGATGGGGTAACCCCCTTCATATATGTAGTAATTGCTGTTCGGTTTCAATGTTGTTCCTTACTTTCAGTTGAAAAAACTTGCTTTATTTAATTTCTAATCGTTTTTTTTTAATTATGCCAGGAAATCTTGCTGCGCGTCCATGGAGAAATACCGCTCCCCATGGAACTATCCTCTAGACAATTCAATCCCAGTGAGTTAAGAATTTACCTCGGACAATTGCCCTTAACATCTCCGCGTGTAAAATTGAGACGGAAAAGAGAAAGGAAGGCACACATACAATGTTTTTGCCCTCAAATCTTTTTGGTTACTAAAAAGGGCACTAAAACTTTTAATTTATGTTTGAATGAGCCCTCTCAAAATATTCTAGGACCACTGGGTCGATACGATCACCCCTGGGAGAGAAAAAATAAAATAAATAAATACGCATCCGTGATCTTTCTTCTGGCAAAAATAGAAAATGTTACATTTATCCAGATAGGAGGTTGAAACCTCTACAACAAGGTTCTCTGAACCTAGATTCATTGTAGAAACCTCACCTAGATTCATTGTAGAAACCTCTACAATGAATCTAATGGTTTGATTTTCATTGAGATTCTTTGACTTTTAAGGGGTGTTCCCCCTTTCTCGATAACACGGCAACTGGCCCCCTTTTTTGAAAACAAGGAAAACGAAAACAACTGGCAAAAATAGAAAATTTTACATTTGTGCAGATAGGAGATTGAAACTCCTATCTGCTTGATCCCTTTCTTGAAAACAAGGCAAAATTTCTCAGGCTCGTAGCCTTTGATGGGTAACACTAAACTTAATGAAACTTATACATTTTGAATCAGCATAATAAGCCGATTCTTTTGATTTATCTATTGGTATTAAATTCCGTTTTTTAGAGTTTTGGTTATTATTGAGCCGCGTCGCTCCTTACTTACTGTTCGTTAACACGAAGAAGTTGATAAACTGAAATTGCTCAAACCTTGCTATTACGAAAAGAGTTTTGATTTCGGATTACTGAGTGTTTGTTTAATGACACGTTCAATAAGATATCAATTATACTAAATAAATTTAATCGAAACAGAAGGGGATCAAAATTGGAAATTCTAGCTGATAAGAAAAGGAATCCCCAAAGGAGACAAGCGTACGACAAGTTCGAATAACAATTACATTTCTAAGAAAACGGGCTTAAATTTCCAATTATTATTCATGCCCGTCTTTTCCCTTGAACTTGCTTAGAAGTCTTATTCTCTTGGGTATTAAGTATCAATTTATTTTTTAAGCTCCCAAAATAATATATGCTCCCAAGAAGCTCCCAAAAAGTTTCATTTGATTTTGACCAGGTAAATACTATGAATTGCTTGCTAAGAGAAGTTGTGTTACTCTTTATCCTGCAGGAAAAAAACAGTGTTAAAAATCACGTAGCAGTGTTTTAACGCCACCGGGGTTGTCCGCCACCATGTATTTTCCGCCACCTTTTTATTCAGGTAGGTCAGAATAGACATAGATATATACATAGACATAAGAACAGACATAGACATAGACATAGAAATAGACATAGACATAGACACAGACAAAAAGATAGACATAGACATAGATTAACCTAACCTGTCTGTTCTGACCCAAATAATCCCCTTGATGATGTAAGAATTCCTGGATGACGGAACATACGGCGCGGAAAACCGCGGTGGCGTTAAAAGACCCACACCAACAATCATTTTGTGGTAACAAACTGATTGCTTGTGTTACCACAACCAAATAGTGTTAACCAATCAGTTTGCGGTAAACAGTGTTACTAATCAGTATAAACCAGTGTTACTAATCAGTTTGTGGTAACAAACTGAAGTAGCAAATCGTGCTAATAGTCACCGAAACAATAACAAGTTTCAGTTGGCTTTTCAAAATAATCCGATTTTTAGGGTGACTACAAGTATGTACAAATAACTAGCTTCAAATTATTATATCATAATTCAAAAGCCTGAGAATATTTGCTAAATTTTAAAAAAGGGGAGAACACCCAAAGAAAGGAAAGTGATTTTGATGAAGTTACGCATCATGAATTTCATTGATTTCATGAATTCAGGCAACACAGATAAATATATTTGAACGGATGCTACCTTTTTTTTTGGGGGGGGGGGAGTCTGAGAGGTGGATTTTATATCTAACCAATGGTCTTAGAATATCAACAGATGTTCAGTTAGGAGGAATATTGAAATATCTAGTACCTGTTTTAAATTAGTAAAAACAATCACACAATAGCAAACTTCCGGTTTGTGCATTTCGTGGTATAGAACAACAATAGCAGCTCCCATCTTCTTGTAGAGCTATTTTAAATGTAATGTAAAAAATTATAACTATATGGGTGCCTGCACAAAAGGGGGGGGGGGGCTTTAAGTTTTTTTGCTTTTTTACTGTTCAGTCACAAGAAAAATCACAGGCAAGTGAGGAAAATACAATCGAGCAAGTTGGTTTCAGGATTATCGAGTAAATTCCCGAACATACAAATCTAATCCTTATCTAATCATTCACATCCCAAATATAATTATTATCGAACATCATTAATGCTTAACGTTGGAACAACAAAAAGGTGTTCTGAAGAGCTAAGTTCCCCTATTTGTAAGGAAATATGAAGTAGAATTAAGAAAAGGCTTCTGCCGTACAATTTTGTCAGTACTATTCTTAGCTCCAAAAGTCAATTTGCTATAATGATTAATGGTGTCAAATTCTCCAAAATCTGCCCTTAGCAAACACCACAAGCTTTGTTATCCATCCAGAAACTTATCAAGTTCAGGTTGACAAAAATTACAGAATGAAGTATGGACAAGTTAAAGAATTTTGAACGGATCTGCTTCAGGCTGTTGGCTGTCAAGGGACTGTGCAATCATATCATAGGCGCACACAAATTGTAGAACTGAAATAAAATTAGCGCTTTAAAAAGAGCTTTCTTTGAATTTTGGATTTGTATAATCGTTTTGCTGAAAGTTATCGGTGTCCTTTCCATTGAAAGACTATTCAGAGTTATAAAATATAGTCTTATATTTTATGAAGACTAATTATGGAATTTTCTGTCCTCAGGAGAATATCTAGTTTTTGTGGGTCTGTTTTGCATTTTCAGTAAAATGCTAACTTTTAATACATATATAGATATTAGAAAACATCATGAGTCGATTTACTTGAGCCAGTCTTGTTAAAATATCTTGTATAATCTACAAAATAATAATTTTCGTTCGTTTTAAGATATTTTTTTTCAGAGTAGATTGTATCGACCCAGTGGTACTAGAATATCACGAGAGGGCTTATTCGAACGGAAATTAAAAGTTCTATTACTTTCCATGGGTAGTTTTCAGGGGTATTTTTTCTGGTGGGAGGTCGGGGCGGGAGCTACATGGGAGGATTTCTCCATGGAGGAAGGAAATTTTCCATGAAGGGGTCGCCGGATTTCACAGCACTATTTAAAAACGATCTCAAATTAAATAAAAAACAAGTTTTTTCAACTCAAAGTAAGAAGCAACATTAAAACTTAAAATGAAAAAAAATTATTACGCAGCCTATATGATGGGTTTCGCCCCCTCATCAACAGCTCAATCTTTACCCTGAAGTTTTTTTAGATCGTTTAAAAAAGCTTATTATTCTAATTAAACGGGTTTTATGGTTCAAGAGTCATTCTTAAAGAATTGGAACTTTGGCGTAAAGAGCGAGGTGTTGAGGAGGGGAAGACCCCCCTCATATACGTAATAATTTCTGTTCGTTTTAGGTTTTAATGCTGCTTCTTACTTTCAGTTGAAAAAACATGTTCTTTTTATTTTATTAACGCATGAAGAATCAATATTCTGTGGAGAGAGTCATTCTAATCTCGTCTGTAACCATTTTATTAAGTACTTTAAAGCAAAAAAAAAAAAAAAAAAAAAAAAAAAAAAAAAAAAAAAAAAAAAAAAAAAAAAATCCGTCTTTGGGAAAACCACCAGGCAAACCTTTCAGAAATTTACCAAAGACCGAAATAACTTGACAATTGACATCAAGACAACTTCACTAAGTCGACTTTTCTTCGATTGACCAAAATGCTTGCATTTGATGGCAGTATTTTTTTTTATGAAGGAGCTATATTTTATGAAGGGAAATTGGGACTTCTTGGGAGAGTTTAAAAAGAGAGTCTTTGAATAAATTCTGGAGTAGGAGGCGTGTGTGTAGCTGTGTTGGCCCCATGCGGCTTGGTGCTGCAGTGAGTTAGTGCTAGTAGTAGTAGTATTTTTACTTGCTTGGGATTAGTCCTCTACGAGACAAAATTTGAGTTCTCTACCCAATTTTGAAATTTTTTAAAATCCCAAGTCAGCGAGAATTGTTAATTTTTACGGGGCTATTTTGGAGCAGTGGTGGAAAATGAATATTATTATTTTTGTAGAGGCTTTTGCTGATAAATGAATTTTTATTACCTGTTCTGTTTTTAGTCTTTTTTGAAATGCCACTATTATTTTAGGCAATACAAGTCCTTTAGTGAGAAAAATGAATAAGTATTTTTTATAATGTGCAATAAATGTAAATAAAAGTCTTTAGGATTTTTGTGTGCTTAAGATTTCGCTCCATAAGATGCATTTGACAAATTTTAACTGTATGTCACTCAGCTTGACAAATTTCTAGAGAATCTTCTAAAACTTCTTGAGAAAAATGTAGGGTTGTTAAGACGAATTAATCATCAGATGATTTGTATACAATAAAAGTGTAGTTACAAATACTTAGTGTTTAAAATTTTGTTGGTGAAACTGAGCCATGTTAAGTGTGGCGGTACTCATGCATATTAAAAAAAAAAAAAACGATACTCCTTTGCAGAATTCGTAGGATTTTTAACAGTATCTAACCCCAATTTAATTGAACTGAACCGTAGAAATGGCAACAAAATTTTCTAAGAGCCGTTGTTGAAGCTCTAACAAATTTTACTTTCTAATAAGTGTTTCACAAGTATGTTTTTCGTATCGTTTGCTTTTTCACATAAACTTGAGCATAATATTTGTATGGTGTTTTTTCAAGATAATTATCTATTAGTCAATGATTTTAACATCAAACAAAACCATAGTTCAAACCCAGCCGTAACCCATATTCAATGGTCTAAACCTATAAGATTAATCCGCTTAAATTATTCTACATCCTAATCTTTGATTTTATTACAGGTATTGGATGTATTTTCCCTTTTATTTCAATCCACTTAAGAAAAGTTGGCTTATCGGATAACGAGATTGGAATTCTCACTTCTCTGACTTCACTGAGTTCATTCCTGGCCTTGCCGTTATTGGTACTGGGAACGCAATCCAAGTTAGGTTTACGAGCAACCATCGCAGTCGTTTGTATCTTCAACTTTTTCTTGTGTAAGACTGAATTGCATAGTTTTATTGGTGATTTATAACCCTGATATGGCCATTTAATGTTTAAGCTCATTTCGATTTGGCAGTCACTGTTTTCGAATTTCCATAAAACAGAAGTGGTCTTAAAGGGAAGACAGATATTAAAGATATTATTTGACAAAACAGCAAAAAAAAAATACATAATAAAAAAAAAATAAAGATTGGATGTCCTTAAAATAAAAGATTGTTTTATATAGCATTTTTTGCCCTCATATTTCTAGTTTTTTTTCAGTTGCATAATTCTATCGCTGTAAATCCGTATTAAAGCATCTACGAAATTACTTTTTATTTCAAAGAGTCCAGCAATAGGGGAATCGTGGGACTACTTGTGAAAAATCAATGACAAGAAAAGCGTTTGTTTTTTTTCGGCTTAAGATTTCATGCAGTAAATCTTAAAACCAATTTTAATTTAAATTTCAAAATTATTTGTGTATGCAGAAATAAGGAATATCAAGGGGAAGCAGATGGAAGTAAAGTTTACTGTTATAATTGAATTATAAACTCTCTTTTTCTCTTTTTGCCCAGCTATTTGCTTGCTGTAGTATATTAGTTTTTACAAGTGAGATTGAAATTTTCATTTTAGAATTATGTATTACTTTCGTTTTTTTTGGTTTTGTTCTTTGAATGCTGATAACCAAAGATTACTAAATGCTGAGCTCCTGAATGTGATGCTCGATTTGGCAGTTGAGTAACACTAATGTTGGCCTTGCATGTCAACATTAACTAACGAAACATAAAAAAAAATCTGATGCACAGGGCCGTATCCAGGATTTCATTCTGGGATAGATATTTTGTAGGGAGGGGGGAAGCAAAAAAGTTTTAAAGAAACATCAAAAGTTTATTTATTTGCATTTTTGTTACATTTTAACGAGTCAGACAAGTATTTGGGGGGCAAACCCCCTAACCCCCCTGTATACAGCCTTGGTGGTACAAGAAAAATAAACAATTGCTGGTAGTATTTACAAGTATATAGCATGCATGAAGCCACCTAATATTATCATGAATATTTCGTCTTTTTTATGCTCATTGCATTGCCTAACAAGACTCGCTTATAAATCAGCCGAAGAGGCTCGTTTCTCTTGATTTGAAATACCAAATGTTAGCTGGAAAAGTACTTAGTATAATGAAATCCTTAGAAAAAAATCAATTCCCATGGCAAATGTTAGAAATCCTAAGGCTAAAACACATTTGTTAATGCTTAATAATAACCATGTAAAAGAAACAAAGACCGATATAACGGGATATGAATGGGCCGAATATTGCACAAAATTTGTTTGGTGTAAATAATTTTAAGAGCATTTACCTTATTCATTACATTGATTATCAACTGTCTAACACATAGTTATACAGAATCAGAATTATAGTGGGATATCTATAGTTATTTCTGAAGAACTGGCTGTATTATACTTGAAAAATACGTGCTCTTAGGACCCAATAGTCAAAGTTCTTTATTCTTTATTATCAAAACTTTATTATAAGGTTTCATTCTCTATTTTAACTCAGGGGGAAAACAGGACGAATTTGTCTGGTAATATGTTGTTCTATATTACAACGTTCAAAAATTTTAAGATCTATTTTTAATATTTCGCTGATTGTGGTAAATGGTAAGTAATGCTTCTTCTTTTCATTACTAAGCTTAGTAGCAAATTTTTTGGCGATTCCAGCATTGTTAAATGGTCTTATAGGAATGCGGGAAAACTTTAACACCATCTATACTAATAACTATTTTTTGCACTTCGTTTAATGACATAATATTTTCTCGACATATGGATGTAACTCAATTGCTGTTGATCCGTGTAATATTGGTTTATTTGTCTAACTTTTAACATGTCTTTGTCTTTTGCAGGCTTTTTGTTGGTTGTTGCGCCCAAATACAAACTTTTCCTTGATCCTTCTCAGCCATCAAGATTTGCTTGCTCTGAAAATGGAAGTGTCATAATCCAGCAAAAATGCAGCGAAGCATGTTACCAAAATGACATACCTCGGCAGATTATACTGCATTCTTGTAAACTCCCTGAATCGAATAGTTTTCCCGAGCAGGGAATTGGGATAGAGGATATTGAGGCAGTCAAAAATTTTTCTGCGTCGGATAATATCACACAAAACGAATCAGATTTTCCATCTAGTGGTAATATGTTTAGATTCTGTTAATATTTGGCAAACTTGTTTGCGTTCTATTCTCTTTGAATCTTCATTGCTTAGACAAAAAAACTTCGAATGTTTTTCGTTTTATCTTGCTCTTTGCTCGTTAATTTTCTTCTGTTTCGTAATTTCTTCACAAAATATTCTTATCATAGGATTTTCTTTATGTTACTTTCATGGACTCCTGATTTTATTCGAAGTCAAATAAAAACAAAAACAAGCTTTTTAACTGCAAGTAAGGAGCGACAATAAAACTTAAAACGAACAGAAATTATTCCGTATATGAAAAGGGTTGTCCCCTCCTCAACGCCTCCCTCTTTACGATAAAGTTTGACTCTTTCTCACAACCCTACTTTTTAAAACAATAAAAAACTTTAGTGTAAAGAGCGACGCGATGAGGAAGGGACAACCCCTTTCATACACGGAATAATTTATGTTCGTTTTTAAGTTTTAATGTCGCTCCTTACTTGCAGTTAAAAACTTGTTTTTTTTTTTTTTTTTTTTATTTGATTTCTGAACGTTATTTAATTAATGTATGTTTTGATTTTGATTCTCCGCACATGAATAATTAAAACGAAATTTGCATATTTTTTTCTGGCTAAATGGCTTTCTCATAGTTTTGATCGGACGATTTTTATAAAAAAAAGAGGTGGGGGAGGAGGCCTAGTTTCACTCCAATTTTAAATTGCTTAAAAGGCAACTAGAACTTTTAATTTTCTTACGAACGTTTTTATTAGCAATAGATATACGTAACCTACGAATTAACTTACATAACAAGATTCTATAGTTGTATAGTTTTATTACGCATATGAGGGGGTTCTCCCTCTCGTCAATACCTCGCTCTTTACACTAAAGCTTCAATTTGGTTCCAATTCTTCAAGAATGACCCCTGAATCACAAAGGCCGTAGAATAAATAGTTGAAATTACTAAAAATACTTTACCGTAAATAGTGAGATATTGTGGAGGAGACAAACCCCTTATATGCGTCACTTATATGCTGTTCGTTTAGGTTCTAATGCTGCTCCTTACTTCCACAAAAAAAGACTTTTTTTATTTTCTCATTGTTTTTTTAAATAATGCTAGAAAATCCTGCGGTTCTTCACGGATATTTTCTTCCCTCAAAATAAATTCCTACATGAAAAGATTCTCCCACGTAACCCACTCCCCGACCTCCCCTTAACGTGAAAAATTCCCCCTGAAAACTTCTATACACGTCCCAATAACTATTACTATATGTAAACAACGGTCAAAGTTCGTAACTTGCAGCTCCTCCCCCGGGGACTGTGAGGATTAAGTCGTCCCAAAAGACAAAATTATCCGTTTTTTTACTTTGCTGAACAAAATGGCTATCTCAAAATTTTGATTCAGTGACTTTGGAAAAAAATTAGCGTGGGAAGGGGCCTAGGTGCCCTCTAATTTTTTTGGTCACTTGAAAAGGGCACTAGAACTTCTAATTTTTGTTAGAATGAGCCCTGTTGCGACATTCTAGGACCACGGAGTCGATACGATCACCCCTGGGGAAAAGAAATAAAAAACAAATAAACACGCATCCGGGATCTGTTTTGTGGGAAAAAATACAAAATTCCACATTTCTGTAGATAGGAGCTTGAAACATCTATAATAGGGTTCTCTGATACGCTGAATCTAATGGTGTGATTTTCGTTAAGATTCTTTGACTTTTAGGGGGATGTTTTCCCCTATTTTCTAAAATAAGGCAAGTTTTCTCAGGTTCGTAACTTTTGATGAGTAAAACTAAACTTGATGAAACTTATATATTTAGAATCGGCGTAAAAATTCAATTCTTTTATGTAACTATTGATGTCAAAATTCCATTCTTTAGGATTTCAGTTACTATTGAGCCGGGTCAGTTCGTTCGTTACCATGTTCGTTACCATGAACTGTTTGTAAAAATATGCATTTTCATAAAAAATATTCTGTGATTCGATCAAATTATTTTTAACTCTTTTCAATCATCTTCCAACATCTAAATAACTCTCTTTTTAGGAAAAAACGCACCCTCGTCGAGCATTCTTAAATTGTCTGTTAAATTGATATACATTTAGTCCAATTCTTATACAGTAGCGTATCAAGGACAGTGAAAATGAAATGTGATTCTTTGAATTGATTAATCGGGAATTTACGCAACCATGTCCGTCTTAAAAAGATAAGGAAAGTCAGGGAATTTAATTTCTAGTAAAAAAGAGTGTTGTTACAATAATTAATAAAAGAGATATTTCCGGAATAAGAAGAAAACAAGAATTCTATTAAAATATGAAATAAATTTAAACACTAAAGGGAGAAGTCTAACAGAATAGGATGATTGACCTTTCTGTAAATATTTCTTGTAGCTATATCAATTGACTAGTAATTTTTAGTTTTAATGCTCGGCGGGCACTGAGTTTGAAAATAAGAAATGTCTGTGCAGCAGAAAACAACTGCAAAAAAACAACTGCAAAAAAGCAGCAGAAAACAAGCGCAAAAAAGTCATCATGCTGCACTAGAAAAGTAGCTTCCCTGATTGCTGCAGCAAAAAACAAACACTGCCGTTAACTGGGAGGATTAAAATTGGTAAAAAAACAGATTGGTGATTAAATGATGCAAGTATATAACCCTAAAAACTTTTTACTAGATAAAAATTCTTATTTTCATCTTATTTCGAGAATACCTCATTGTTACTTAATTTTTATCACATAAAGCGCAAATATTGAATTCATAAACACCAATAACAAGAAGAACAATAGAAATTTGTTTAAGACAGTGGGAAACAAATTAGAATGAATTTTTCGGCCCTATGTCCAAGGGCCGTGCTCAGTAATACATATAAGAAAAAACAACTAAGAGGATAAAATAAATAAAACTAAAATGAACAGTTTTTCAAAACAGTCACAGCATCCTTACTTCAGCGAAATTCGACCAGGACTGATAAATAAATTGCTATGAGACGAGGCAATTCATTGAAATGAAAGAAAGTGATTTAAAAACACGTTTATTAATGCTAGCCTAGCTGTTTTCGCTGCTGATCTTATAGGTCTATTTGTGACAGGTTCTGTTTTAATATCTGTTGGTTTCTTATAATATTTCGTAAGGTCATTTTTTATGAAATTTGTGTATAGAGCATTCAGTGAATATCCTCCTAAATCCGTATTTAAGGAAATATTATTATTAATCTTAAGTCTAATTTCAATTGCTTCTCGAACTACTTGCTTTATTCCTAGATCATTGCTAATAATGGCGGATTCTTCAAAAAGTACTTTGTGGCTAGGGTTTTCGAAAACATGACTGCTTAAATCAGAATCAAAAGAAACAGAAGTAATATTAGAATTCAAAGCTTTGGTGATATCATCTTTATGTTGTTGTAGGCGTTTCTCGAAATTCTGGTGGGTTCTCCCTACATAGAATTTGCCACAGTTTTTTCAAATTTGAATTGAAAATTGAATTCACTTTTTGCTTCAGACACCCGAAGAAAAGAAAATTGACGTCATGCATTCAAATGTCATCGTCTATTGAAAGATCAACGGGGTGGTAAATCACCCCTTCGAACGTTAGACTAGCCTATGCTGTGCAGACATGAAAAATGTTATCGAATTAGAGATTTGGTTTCCGCTTGTATTTTTTTCATGGTTTAGTTTGACAACATGGTGAGGATTTGAACCAGCCAAAAAATTTCCATGATTTTTTAACTACCAAAGATGATGTCAGGGGGCAAAAAACGGTTTTTTATTTAGATGTCCTTGGTATACACAATTATACACTACACAATTAGAAACGCTAGTAAACGGCGTTTAACTTTTAAGCCTTTCTCCTCTGTCTCTATTCATGCCTATACACTTATATTCACTCCTGCTTCAAAGTCTTGGATGTTTCGTATACACCTCCGTGGATATAGGGTTCTTGTTAAGGTAATTACCCACAAAGAGAGAAAATTCTCTGCATGTGTTCTCCATTTAGTTTAATACTGACTTCTGTTAAATGTTTTCTTAACAAATTACCTAAACACTACACACCTTTTTGCTTGAGGCTAAGGTTGTCCCCAGAGAACACAACAGAACACAATACATTTTGATTTGTTTTGTGAAAACTTTTCCTGGTCTGGTAGATAATCTTTCTCGTAGGCTTGCCGACGACCTGAATCTATGTATCCCACAGGGGCCTAAATTACCCAAACTCCTAAGAGACAAAAATATTACACTAACCCTTACTCATTACTACGTTTAGGTGAGATCTAACAGCCGTATCTCATACTTGTCCCAAGAACAACAGATTAGAGAAACCTTACGTTTTGAGGTTTCCTTAGCTTCAAGTTTACAAATAGTTTCTAAGTCGTTTGTCCTTTGCAAATTATCATCAAGCGAATTTAAAAATACTGGACGGAAAATTGCCTCCTTTCTTTAGCAAACAACTCAAGGAAAACTTAAAACTATTGGATGCTCGTTTTTGAGGAGCATTTCACAAATTGGCCTTATATTTCGTTTGATTAGACTTGCTGGGGGGAGGGCGAGAATCAAATACATGTGTTTAATATTTTTATAAAACTTATTTTTCTGTAATTCAAGACTGGCTTGCTTAGGAGTTAACTATATTTGTTCAGAAGGGCTGACATTGGGAAACTCCGAGATCTTGGCAAAGTTTGATGACCTCCGGGTAGGTTAGTGACTATGTTTTTTATTTTGTCGTTTGGATTTTGTAATTCTATCTAAAATTTTCTTATGAAAATCATTTTCAAATTTCATGTACCTACAAAGGCTTAAGAAAGTCTAACATCGTCTCATATATCAAACAGTTCGTGGTAACGAACTGTAGCGACCCGGCTCAATAGTAACCAAAACTCAAAAAAATTAAATTTTGATATCAATAGCTACATCAAAAGAATTGCATTTTAATGCTGATTTTAAATATATAAGTTTCATCAAGTTTAGTCTTACCCATCGAAAGTTAGGAGCCTGAGAAAATTTACCTTATTTAAGAAAATAGGGGGAAGCACCCCTTAAAAGTCGTAGAATCTTAACGAAAATGACACCATCAGATTCAGCGTATCAGAGAACCCTACTGTAGAAGTTTCAAGCTCCTATCTACAAAAATGTGGAATTTTGTATTTTTTGCCAGAAGACAAATCACGGGTGCGTGTTTATTTGTTTGTTTTGTTTTGTTTTTTTTCTTCTTTTTCCCAGGGGTCATCGTATCGACCAAGTAGTCCTAGAATGTCGCAAGAGGGCTCATTCTAACGGAAATGAAAAGTTCTAGTGCTCTTTTTAAGTGACCAAAAAAATTGGAGGGCATCTAGGCCCCCTCCCACGCTCATTTTTTTCCCAAAGTCAACGGATCAAAATTTTGAGATAGCCATTTTTTTCAACATAGTCGAAAACCGTAATAACTATGTCTTTGGGACTTACTCCCCCACAATCCCTGGGGGAGGGGCTGCAAGTTACAAACTTTGACCAGTGTTTATATATAGTAATGGTTATTGGGATGTGTACAGACGTTTTCAGGGGGATTTTATTTTGTTTGGGGGTGGGGCTGAGGGGATTATGAAAGTTTGTTACGTAAGTTAATTCTTAAGGTACGTATATTTTTTACTAATAAAAACGTTCGTTAAAAACTAAAAGTTCTAGTTGTCTTTTTAAGTAACCAAAAAATTGGAGGGTAACTAGGCCTCCTTCTCCACCCCTTATTTCTCAAAATCGTCTGATCAAAACTAAGAGAAAGCCATTTAGCCAAAAAAAGAATTAATATACAAATTTCATTTTAATAATTTATGTGCGGAGAGCCAAAACCAAACATGCAGTAATTCAAAAACGTTCAGAAATTAAATAAAAAAAACTAATTTTTTTAGCTGAAAGTAAGGAGCGACATTAAAAATTAAAACGAACAGAAATTACTCCGTATATGAAATGGGTTGTCCCCTCCGCAATCCCTCGATCTTTACGCTAAAGTTTGACTCTTTGCCACAATTCTACTTTTTAAAACAATTAAAAACTTTAACGTAAAGAGCGAAAGATTGCGGAGGGGACAACCCATTTCATATACGGAGTAATTTCTGTTCGTTTTAAGTTTTAATGTCGCTCCTTACTTTCAGCTAAAAAAATTAGTTTTTTTTTTATTTAATCAACATAAGATGTAGAGTTAAAAAAAAAAAAGAAAAAACTTCGTCGCCTGGAAGTGGAATTGGCTTATTAGGCACTTCTAAGGGAAATTCAGTTATCAATGCCATTATTGACGTATCAGTTATGCTCTTTTAACAGAGGACTTGTTGACGTATCTGTGCATTCACCTGTACTTTCTAGAATAAAACGTTGACAAACGAAAATGGGAAGAAGAATGTTACATAGAAAATTGTTTGCTACTGTTGCAAATGTGGAGAAACTTCTGGAAGATGCTGGAAGGTACGTATGGTATTGGAAAGTCAAGTTGGGATTAAACAGGCTTGAGAACTCCTAACTGAGTCACCTCTCAGCTTAGTCTATGAGCTCAGTCTAGATCTCGAGTCTATCATACCGCCCAGTTCCACGAACGCTTGAGTTGAGAGCTGCCCCGAAGAGAAAGCTGTCGCACATCAAGGCAGGGGAAAAAGTGAAAGGCATAATTATGACATTTAACTGTACCCGTTTATCAACATTATATTGTATCCATTTGTTAATATATTAAATCTGAATTCCTTTAAAACTTAACTTAGATTGTACTTACACCTTACAGGTCAGTTTTGCTGTAAGTCGCATGTCTGGTATTTAAAACGTTTCAACCAATTTTGACGTATCTGACAAGTTGACCAACTGTTAAAACCCAATTGAGGTAACAGTGTTTCGGCAATTTATTCTGCCGAAAATGTTTGATATTTTGCTTGGAAATTCTCATCATCCCTTTAATGTCATGCTTCTCAGCATGTAATTTGTTCACGTTTATTACTCCAACCATTTTTGTTCTGCGAGATTGCAAACATTCAACCTCGTTTTTCTCAAAATTTTGTTGTCTTCACCTACGCCAATTCCGCTTCAAAATGACGCCTAGTAGCCTCATTCATAGTTTTTGACTTTCTCTTTATTCTGTTGACCTAGATTTTCCTTTAGTCAAATAGAATCCCTGTTTCATTTCCATTCTGTAACCCACAAATCTTGTAAATCATAAATTACCATGTTTTAAATATGAAATTCATTGGATCAACCTTTTAGTTACCTTGGATACGGCTTTTTAGAACTTAGAAATGATTCTTTGTAAAGAAACATCCCATCTTTTTTGTTGCCTACTAAATTACCTTTTTAAACTGAGCGACCTGGTTCACAATAGAGGTGTGATTTTCAAGGGTTTTGTAGAGAAATTAAGTAGACAAAGTTAAGCTACCTAAGGCTGATAAACTCGTAAACATTGTCGTTCCATCATATGATGTTCATTACTTCTATTTGATCCCATCCCAATATATCCTCCATAACTCTAAGTCATTTATTAAAGTACCTCTTCAGTCTAACCTCGGGCGTCCATCGTTTCCCTTACCAAATTCAAATTCAGCTTGGGAAAACTGTTCAATCTGTTTCCAGCCTTTTTCGTATCTGGTTTTGAAGATATAGTGGAATTCGACTATCAAAAATCGTCTAAGCGTATCGTCACAGTTTTTCATGCTACCTGTTTTTTCAGTCAGGTCGAACAGGTCATTGAAATTAATACGTCTCTATTGAGTTTGGACTCTAAGGATGCAAGAACTAAACCTACAGCCTTACAACTTTGATATTCCACTAGATGTTTGATGAAAATGCTTTCTTACCCACTTTCCTGATTCGCAAGAATCGTGAATCAAACCCTTCGTGGTAGCAAACTATCAGTAAAGAGTGACTCGACTAAATAATAAAGAAAACTGTAGAAAAAAGGAATTTTGATACCAATCAAACAGTTCGTTGTACCGTAACGAACTGTAGTAAGGAGCGACCCGGCTCAATAGTAAACGAAATTCTAAAAAATGGATTTTTTTTTATCAGAATTTTGATGCTAATACATATATCAAAAGAATCGGATTTTGATGCTGATTTTAAATATATAAGTTTCATTGAATTTAGTCTTACTCTTCAAAAGTTACGAGCCTGAGAAAATTTGCCTTGTTTTTGAAAATTGGGGAAAGCATCCCTTAAAAGTCATAGGATCTTAACGAAAATCACATCATCGCATTTAGTGTATCAGAGAACTCTACTGTAGAAGTTTCAAGCTCTTATCTACAAAAATGAGGGAACTTGGTATTTTTTGCCAGAAGACCGATCACGGGTGCGTGTTTATTTGTTTGTTTGTTTGTTTTTTTCCCAGGGGTGATCGTATCGACCAAGTGGTCCTAGAATGTAGCGAGAAGGATCATTTTAACAGAAAATAAACGTTCTAGTGCCCTTTTTAAGTGACCAAAAAACTGGAGAGCACCTAGGCCCCCTCCCACGCTCATTTTTCCCCAAAGTCAACAGGTCAAAATTTTAGATAGTTGTTTTGTTCAGCATAGTCGAAAAACATAATAACTATGTCTTTGGGGCTGAAATACTCCCCCACAGTCCCCAGGGGAGGGGCTGCAAGTTAGAAACTTTGACCAGCGTTTACATACAGTAACGGTTATTTGGAAGTGTACAGACCTTTTCAGGGGGATTTTTTGGTTGGGGGTGAGGGAGGGGGCTACGTAGCAGGACCTTCCCTTGGAGGAATATATCATGGGAGAAGAGAAATTCCATGAAGGGGGCGCTGGATTTTCTAGCATTATTTAAAAAAATCAATGAAAAAATAAATATGAAAAAGTGTTTTTCCACTGAAGGTAAGGACCAGCATTACAACTCAAAATGAACACGGATTATTACACATATAGGGGGTTTATCTCTTCCTAAATACCTCGCTCTTTACGCTAAACTATTTTTAGTAATTTCAACTATTTATTCTACAGCCTTTGTGATTCAGGATTGAATCTTAAAGAATTAGGACAAAATTGAAGACCTAGTGTAAAGAGCGAGGTATTAAGGAGGGGGCAAACCCCCTCATATACATAATGAAAATATACGAATATAGAAGTTCGTTACGTAAGTTAATTTGTAAGTTACTTATATTTTTTACTAATAAAAACAATCATTAAAATTTAAAATTCTAGTTGCCTTTTTAAGTAACCGAAAAACTGGAGGGCAACTAGGCCTCCTCCCCCACCGTTTTCCTCAAAATCTTCTGATTAAAACTAAGAGAAAGCCATTTTGCAAAAAAAAAAAAAAATTAATACGCAAATTTCATTTTAATTATCCATTTGCGGAGAGCCAAAATCAAACATGCATTAATTCAAAAACGTTCAGAAATTAAACAAAAACAAGTTTTTTTAACTGAAAGTAAGGAGCGACATTAAAACCTAAAACGAACAGAAATTACTCCGTGAATGATAGGGGCTGTTCCCTCCCCAACGTCCTACTCTTTACGTTAAAGTTATTTACTGTTTTATAAAGTAGAATTGAGAGAAAGAGTCAAACTTTAGCGTAAAGAGCGAGGTGTTGAGGAGGGAACAGCCCATTTCACACACGGAGTAATTTTTGTTCGTTTTAAGTTTTAATGTCGCTCCTTACTTTCAGTTAAAAAAAACTTGTTTTTTTATGGCACTTGGTATTAACCAAGTGACATATAGCAATCGCAAATTCTGTCGGTCTGTCTGTTGGCCTGTCTGTCTGTCTGTCGGTCCCGGTTTTGCTACTTTAGGCACTTCCGGGTAAGCTAGGACGACGAAATTTGTCAGGCGCATCAGGAACCGGACCAGATTAAATTAGAAATAGTCGTTTTCTCGATTTGACCATCTGGGGGGGGGGAGTGGAGGATTGGTTAATTCGGAAAAAAATAGAAAAAATCAATTATTTTCAAATTACGAACGGTTGGTCAGATCTTAATGAAATTTGATCTTTGGAAGGATCGTGTCTCAGAGCTCTTATTTTAAATCCCAACCGGATCTGGTGACATTGGCGGGGGGAGTTGGGAGGGGGAAACCTAAAATCTTGGGGATGAAACTTTGTGGGAAGAATAATCTCAAGTCCTACATACATGATTGAAATAACCGGAACGGATCTGCTCTCTTTGGGGTAGTTGGGGAGGGTTAATTTTGAAAATTAGAAAAAAGAGGTATTTTTGACTTACAAACGGGTGATTGGATCTCAATGAAACTTGATATTTAAAAGGATATTGTGTCTCAAAGCTCTTATTTTAAATCCCGAACGGATCTGGTAACATTGGGGAGAGTTAGGGGAACCTAAAATCATAGAAGACACTTAGAGTGGAGGGATCGGGATGAAACTTGGTGGGGAAAATAAGCAGAAGTTTTAGATACGTGATTGACATAATTGGAACGGATCCGGCCTATTTGGGGAATTGGGGGAGGGGGTTAACTCTGAAAAATTAGAAAAAATGACGTATTTTTAACTTACGAAGGAGAGATCGGATCTTCATGAAACTTCATATTTACGAGGACTTCGTAACTCGTATTTCTAATTATAAATCTCAACCGGATCCAGTGCCATGGGGGGGAAATCTTAGAAAATACTTAGCGGAGAGATCAGGATGAAACTGGATGGGAAGAATAAAAACAAGTCTAAGATACGTGACTGATATAACCAGACCGAATCCGCTCTCTTTGGTGGATTTGGGAGGGGGGGGGGTAATTCGGAAAAATGAGGTATTTGTAACTTGCGAACGGGTCATGAGATCTTAATGAAATTTGATATTTAGAAGGATCTTGTGCTTTAAAGCTCTTATTTTAAATTCCGACCAGATGTGACATAGGGGGGAGTTCTAGGGGGAAACCGGAATTCTTGGAAAATGTGAAAATTGGGGTATTTTTATCTTACGAATAGGTGATCGGATCTAAATGAAACTTGATATATAGAAGCATTTTATGTCTCAGATGTTTCATTTTCGACACGAATTGGATCCGGGGACATAGAGGGTTAGAGGAGGGAAACAGAAATTTTGGAAAACGCTTAGAGTGGGAAGACCGAGATAAAACTTGATGGTAAGAATAAGCACAGCTAGATACGTGGTTGACATAATTAGAACGGATCTGTCCTCTTTGGAGGAGCTGGAGGGTGTTAATTTGGAAAAATTAGAAAAATTGAGGTATTGTTAACTTAAGAACGGATGACCGCATCTTAATGAAATTTGATATTTAGAAGGAACTCGTGTCTCAGAGCTCTTATCCCGACCAGATCTGTTGACATGGGGGGGGGAGTTGGAGGTCGAAATCGGAAATCTTGGAAAACGCTTAGCGTGGAGGAATCGGGATGAAGATTGGTGGATAGAACAAGCAAATATCGTAGATACGTGATTGACGTAACCGTACTGGATTCACTCTCTTTGGGGGAGTTGAGGGGAGGGGCTCAGTGCTTTGGTGCTTCTGGACGTGCTAGGACGATGAAAGTTGGTAGGTGTGTCAGGGAGCTGCACAAATTGACTTGATGAAGTCGTTTTCCCAGATTCGACGGTCTGGGGGGGGGGCTAAAGGGTATTTATAAAAAAGAGGTATTTATAACTTACGAGTGGGTGATCGGATCTTAATGAATTTTGATATTTAGAAGTACATCGTGACTCAGAGCCCTTATTTTAAAATCCCGACCGGCATTAAGCCTCTGATTTTCCTTTTAAACCAATCTATTGATTCTTAGAATTTTTTTTAGTGCTCATACCATATGAGCTCTTGGCTCTTAGCTCTTCTGGCCTCGTCACAAGTGCTATATGACCTCTTAGCTCTTGTTATTTAATAGATATTCAAAAGAATTAGATTTGTATGCTGATTTTAAATCTTCAATTTTTATTAAGTTTAGTCATATCCATCATTGGTTGCGATCCTGAGAAAATTTGTCTGATTTTCGAAAAAAGGCGGAAATACCCCTTAAAAGTTATAGAATCTTAATGAAAATCACACCACTAAATTCTGCGTATCAGACAAACACTACTGTAGAGGTTTCAAGCTTCTCTCACCAAAGATGTAGAATTTTGTATTTCTTTGCCAGAAAAAAGATCACGGACGCGTATTCATTTATTTTTTCCCCAGGAGTGATCGTATCGACCAAGTGGATCTAGAACATCGGAAGAGGGGTCATTCTAAAACAGAAATTAGAATTTGAGTGCTCTTTTTGAGTGACCGAAAAAATGTAGGGCAACTAGGCCACTTTTTTCCCAAAAATATTCCGATCAAAATTCTGAGAAAGCTATTTTGTTCAGCATAATTTAAAGGCCAAACAACTATGTCTTTGCAGATAACCTGATCCCCCACAGCCCCTTAGGGACGGTCTTCAAGTTATAAAATTTGCCTATTGTTTACATATAGCATTTGTTATTGGGAAGTATGCATACATTTTTCGGGTGGGGAGGGTAGGAAGAATTTTCTTCTGGGTTGATTTTGCGCTGGGAGGATTTGTCATGGAGAGGAAAGTTTCCAGGGGGTCAACTCTCCAGGGGAAATTTTATACTGGCGGATTTTGCCAGAACTCTTATAGGAAATTTCTTACATGTCTTGCTATCTCTTTACCAACTAAGTTTTACGCGTCGAGGTGTTCAGGGTAATTGTCCAGGGTAAATTTTCTCCTGGATTGAAATCTCCAGAGGATATTTCCATGGGTAAGGGAATATTTCGTGGAGGTGGAGCTAGGCTTTCTGACGTTATTTAAAAACCCAGTGGTTATATAATTAGAACAATAGGTAACTTTTTTAAAAGTGCCAAAAAAACTTTAGCGTGAAGAGCGAAGTGTTGAGGAGGGGGCAACCCCCCTCATATACCTAATAATTTATGTTCGTTTAAAGCTTTAATGTTGTTCCTTACTTTTAGTTGAAAAATCTTGTTTTTTTAAAATTTAATTACAATTAAGACACCAAAAGAATTGGATTATTATGCCAATTCCAAATATATAAAAATTTTCAAGTTTATTGTTAACCATCTAAGGCTACTCGCCGGAGAAAAGTTGTCTTATTTTGGAAAAAGGGGGAAACACGCCCAAAAACTCGAGCAATTTCAATTAAAATCACGCCATTAGATTCATCATTTCAAAAAACCCCACTTGATGAGGTTTGAAGCTCCTATCTACAAAAATGTAGAATTTAGTTTTATGTCAGAAGAAAGATTACGGATCCGTATTGTTTTTTTTTTTTTTCTTCTTCTTCTTCTTCTTTTGCTATTCCCAGGGTTGATTCTATTGAATCAATTATCCTAGAAGATCTGAAACAGATCTTCTAGGATAATTCGCACGGAAATTAAAGTTCTATTGCCCTTATTAAGTAGCTATAAAGATGTAAGGACAACTAGCCCCCTTCCACGCCCCCTTCTCCTCAAAGACATCCAATCGAAATTTGAGCGAGTAACTTGGTTCAGCATTGTTGAAAGGCCCAGTAATTACATCTCTAGGGATGACACAACCCCAACAGCCCCTGGGGATATGGCTGTAAGTTATGCCATTGTCCAAATGTTTTACATATAGTATTTTGTTTTTGCAAAATATAAGGAGTTTTTTGTGGGAGGGGGGATCTTCCGTAGGGATAGTTATCCGTGGGGAGGAAAGTTTTTGGGGAAATATTTCCGGGGTAAATCTTACACTGGAGGAAGAATTTCCTAATTTGATTAGAAACAGTCATAAATTAAATAAATAAACATTCGGAAGACGGGACAAAATGCTGCATAACGCGCTTTTGACAGGGACAAGTTTTCTGTTGATTGTGGTAGGTCATTCTTGTATATGCAATTTGAATCAGCTTGTCGATCTAAATCAAGTATTTGTAATTCGAAAAGCAGCTTGTCAAAGTCTATATGGGCTACCCCTAGTCTCGAGGCATATCTGCATTACTCTTGAATCTTATAGACATATCGAATCCTGCTGAGTTACTAATATAAAAAAAATAATTGTTAAAGTTGTTTATAAAACTATGGTATTCATAATTCTGTAAACGCCTCTTTTAAACGATCTGGGAGTTGCTTATTGTGAACTACGTACCTTAAATCTGATACCCATACCTTATATTTGGGATGCTCAACGCATAGGTCATTAGGCTTATTTTAAGTTTTAAAAATGGAAAATCATGGGATGCAGCATAACTTTTAGTTTCATTCGATTAATTCTAGCATTTATCACTCCGGGGTATGACCAAAAATACAAAAAAGGAACCCTTTGCAAGGGTATTTCGGATACCTCCAGGAATTTGCAGTATGGAAAAACTAAAAATGTAAAAAAAGATTGATTTTCATAGTAAATATATATATATATATATATATATATATATATATATATATATATATATATATATATATATATATATATATATATATATATATATATATATATATATATATATATCTATATATATAAAAATAAGTTGTCTGTCTGTGGATGGATGGATGGATGTGTCAGGTGACGTAATCTGAAAAAACTGGATCAGGTGACGTCAAAACTGAAAAAACTAAAAAAAGGCAAAAACTACAAAAAAAACTAAAAACTAATAAAAAAAATAAAAAAGCTAAAAAACTAAAAAAACTAAAAAAAGGCAAAAACTACAAAAAAAACTAAAAACTAATAAAAAAGCTAAAAAACTAAAAAAACTAAAAACTACAAAAAAAACTAAAAACTAATAAAAAAAATAAAAAAGCTAAAAAACTAAAAAACTAAAAAAACTAAAAAAAGGCAAAAAACTAAAAAAACTAAAAACTAAAAAAAACTAAAAAAAAAGGAAAAAACTGAAAAATAAGCTAAAATAAAGGTAAAAACCAATATAAAACTAAAAAAAACTGAAAAAACTAAAAAAAGGCAAAAACTACAAAAAAAACTAAAAACTAATAAAAAAAGTAAAAAAGCTAAAAAACTAAAAAAACTAAAAAAACTAAAAAAAGGTAAAAAACTAAAAACAATAAAAAATAAAAAAAAAACTAAAAAAAAGGAAAAAACTGAAAAATAAGCTAAAATAAATGACGACACTCAAAGAGAAAGCGACCAGGACAAAAGGAATGTTCGATTAGCAATCAACAAAGCACCGGGACACAGGGAGTATAAATGACGACCAGGACATAAGTAAAAAAAAAATTAACAAAACTAAAAAGAAGGTAAAAACTACAAAAAAACTAAAAAGAAAAAAAAAACTAAAAACTAATAAAAAAACTAAAAAATCTAAAAATCTAAATAAACTAAAAAAGAAAAAAAAAAGGAAAAAAATAAAGGAGAAAAACAAAACTAAAAAACGAATGTATATACAGACCGGTACACCGGGATACAAATGACGACGGGACACAGGGAATATAAATGACGACCGGGACACAGGGACACAACTACAACGGGGACACCGGGGGAAACAGGGGGATATAAATGACAACCGGGACAAAAAAAACTAAAAAGAAAAAAAAACTAAAAACTAATAAAAAAAACTAAAAAATCTAAAAATCTAAATGAGCTAAAAAAGAAAAAAAAGGAAAAAAATAAAGGAGAAAAACAAAACTAAAAAACGAATGTATATACAGACCGGGACACCGGGATACAAATGACGACCGGGACACAGGGAATATAAATGACGACCGGGACACAGGGACACAACTACAACGGGGACACCGGGGGAAACAGGGGATATATATCTATATTCACAGGTGGGACATAGGGACACAACTACAATGGCGCGTAACTAATATGGCGCGTAACGACTTACGCGCGCGGGGGGGCTTGGGGGGGGGCGCGAAGCGCCCCCACCAACTAGGTGTTGGGGTGGCGCGAAGCGCCACCCCAACAGCTAGTATATATATATATATATATATATATATATATATACTTATATTTGTATATATATATATATATATATATATATATATATACATATATTTGTATATATATATATATATATATATATATATATATATATATATATATATATATTTATATATATATATATATATATATATATATATATATATATATATATATATATATATATATATATATATATATATATATATATATATATATATATATATATATATATATATATATAAATAAGTTGTCTGTGTGTGTGTGGGTCTGTCTGTCGGGTGACGTCATGTTTGTGTGTCGACTGACGTCATGTTTTCAACTGACAAAATTACAGACCGGGACATCGGGACACAAATGACGACCGGGACACCGGCACATAGGGAATATAAATGACGACACTCAAAGAGAAAGCGACCGGGACAAAAGGAATGTTCGATTAGCAATCACCATCAACAAAGCACCGGGACACAAATGACGACCGGGACACAGGGACTATAAATGACGACCAGGACATAAGTAAAAAAAACTAAAAAAACTAAAAAAAGGTAAAAACTACAAAAAAACTAAAAACTAATAAAAAAACTATAAAAGCTAAAAAACTAAAAAAACTAAAAAAGAAAAAAAAGAAAAAAGGAAAAAAATGAAAAATAAAGGAGAAAAACAAAACTAAAAAAACGAATGTATATACAGACCGCGACACCGGGATACAAATGACGACCGGGACACAGGGAATATAAATGACGACCTGGACACAGGGACACAACTACAACGGGGACGCCGGGGGGCACAGGGGGATATAAATGACGACCGGGACACCGGGACACAAGGAATATAAATGACGCCTGGGACACTCAAAGAGAAATCACAGACTGGGACACCGGGACACAAATGACGACCGGGACACAGGGAATATAAATGACGACCTGGACACAGGGACACAACTACAAAGGGACGCCGGGGGCACAGGGGGATATATAAATGACGATGGCGACACAGGGAATGGTCGATTAGTAATCACCATCAACAAAGCTCAAGGGCAATCATTAGAATCATGAGGTATAGATCTGAATACGGATTGTTTTCCCATGGACCATTATATGTTGCATGTTCAAGAGTCGGTAAACCTGACAATCTATTTATATGCACAGACAATGGGACAGCAAAGAATGTTGTATATTCGCAAGTTTTACGTAGTTAAAAACATATATATATATATATATATATATATATATATATATATATATATATATATATATATATATATATATATATATATATATATATATATATATATATATATATATATATATATATATATATATATATATATATATATATTCACAGGTGGGACATAGGGACACAACTACAATGGCGCGTAACTAATATGGCGCGTAAGGACTTACGCGCGCGGGGGGGCTTGGGGGGCGAAGCGCCCCCACCAACTAGGTGTTGGGTGGCGCGAAGCACCACCCCAACAGCTAGTATATATATATAAATAAGTTGTTTGTGTGCTGTGTGTTGACTAACGTCATGCATGTTTGTCGACTGACGTCATTATAAGGATTGAGCATTATGCCGTCATGAAGTTGTTTGTCGACTCACGTCATGTTTGTTGACTGACGAAATTACAGACCGGGACACAAATGACGACCGGGACACTCAAAGAGAAATTACAGACTGGGACACCGGGACACAAATAACGACCGGGACACAGGGAATATAAATGACGACCGGGACACAGGTGATGTTCGATTAGCAATCACCATCAACAAAGCTCAAGGACAATCATTAGAATGAGGTATAAATCTGAACGACGGGGACGCAGGGAATGTTCGATTAGCAATCACCATCAACAAAGCTCAAGGGCAGTCATTAGAATAATGAGGTATAGATCTGAATACGGATTGTTTTTTCCATGGACAATTATATGTTGCATGTTCAAGAGTCGGTAAACCTGACAATCTATTTATATGCACAGACAATGGGACAGCGAAGAATGTTGTATATTCGCATGTTTTACGTTGTTAAAAACATATATATATATATATATATATATATATATATATATATATATATATATATATATATATATATATATATATATATATATATATATATATATATATATATATATATATATATATATATATATATATATATATATATATATATATATATATATATATATATATATATATATATATATATATCTATATTTACAGGTGGGACACAGGGACACAACTACAATGGCGCGTAACGACTTACGTGCGCGGGGGGCTTGGGAGGGCGCTTGTTTTACGTTGTTAAAAACATATATATATATATATATATATATATATATATATATATATATATATATATATATATATATATATATATTTACAGGTGGGACACAGGGACACAACTACAATGGTGCGTAACGACTTACGTGCGCGGGGGGCTTGGGGGGGCGCGAAGCGCCCCCACCAACTAGGTGTTGGGGTGTCTATATATGGGGTATATATATATATGTATATATACATATATATATATATATATATATATATATATATATATATATATATTTAAATTTGTCTTTTAGATTTGACAGTGTTTTCTCTTTGATACTAACAAAGGTAAGGAGCACACACATTGAAACTAAAGACCTGTGTAGATTAAAGTGCATTCCCCGTTTGATGAACCCTAATTCAAAGGTAATTCGTGCAAGTGTTTAAAATTGTGTCGTCTGGAGGGGCTTTAAACCCTCTAGGATTCACCTAAGGTGGCTACTCTTACCTCTAGGTACACCTACGCCAATAAATGCGGGAAACTGCTTTTGATTTTGCATCAGTTTTTTAATTCTGGAAATTAGTAGGAGTTTTTAATTTGGATATGTTAAATATTGAAAGAAAGCGAAGATGTATGAGTGATTTGTAGCCTTATTCGAAAATATATATATATATATATATATATATATATATATATATATATATATATATATATATATATATATATATATATATATATATATATATATATATATATATATATATATATATATATATATATATATATATATATATATATATATATATATATATATCTTGAGATGCGGTTTGATAACAACATGTAAAACATATTTGAATGTCAACTAAGTACCAAGGGAGGCATAATTTATTTGTTAGAATAATTCCACGAGCTTTACAAAACCAAAAAATGAAATAACTCCCCATTTGTGTTTTTAGTCGAGGCATCGATTTTTAAGTGTCTTTTTATGTTGTTACTGGAAACCCTACGTCCTCATAGACATCTCAAGTGGATTTTCCATCAATCCTCCAGTCTTCCAGAACAATTAAGTTTCAATCCGTTTGGCAGATTTTCTTAAAGTGATATTTTTAGAAGTCTTTTTTGAAGAGATTGTTTTTTTCTTTATTCCATTCAAAAATGGAGTGGTAACTTAGAATGATGACTAACAGGGGAAGATCCCCCACTTGAAATGAATGAAAAATATAGAGATCTGTTGGTGATAGATGGTGTTCCTTTGAATAATAGTCTAAGTTTTAATGAGAGGAAATAGAAGAAAAAAGAAAAGATTAGCATGAATAAAACCCAAACTTTTGAGACTCGTGAAGTGGTTCTTCGTCCTTTTGTCTCCAGGTTCATTCGATGCAACATAATTTTTTTTCGAATTTAATATACGAAAATGAATTATTTTTAGCTCAAGAATGTCCAATAAAGAGATTTTCAGCATAGATAATTAAAACTAGGAGCATTGGTGACTTCATTTCTATTGCAAAAAAGGAACCCGTTTGAATTACCTGCCTAAATAATTCAAAAAGAAAAAAAAGAAAGAAAAACTATATAAAATGAACTAAAATATTCTGCAAAGGATAGTAAAGCGAATGGGAAGAGTTTAAACAATGTTAGCATTATTTTAAAAGCCTTAAAGGCATTGATTCTGAGTATTTATTGCAATTGGTTTAATTAAGATAAAAAAGGCTCTTTCAGGTTTTAATAACAAAGCTGTCAGTAGGTTAAATCTTCATTGTAATTGGTTCGATAGCGGTCAAACGGACTCTACGCCTTAGAAAGCTTATACAAAAAGTGCAAAGGGCGGATTTCACCTCGTCCTAATTCATGTGTATTGCGTTAGAAGAAAAATATACCTTTTTCTCCCTTTTATCGGCCTGTTAATTATAGGCATAACTTGCTTATGAGAAATCGCGTTTTGCTCTGGCTCTTAACCAATACCTTTAATTCCATAACTTTATCTGGTAATTCCTCAATGCTAAGACGAATAATAAAATAGAACTGTTGTTTTTCGCCATCCTCATTATATCCTAATCTGAAACTAAATAAAAAAAAAAACAAGTTTTTTTTTAACTGAAAGTGAGGAGCGATATTAAAACTAAAAACGAACAGAAATTATTCCATACATGAAAGGGGCTGTCCCCTCCTCAACGCCCTACTCTTTACGCTAAGGTTTTTATTGTTATAAAGAGTAGAGTTGTGACAAAGAGTCAAGCTTTAGCGTGAAGAGCGGGGCGTTGAGAAGGGGAGAGCCCCTTTCATATACGGAATAATTTCTGTTCGTTTTAAGTCTCAATGACCTTCCTTACTTTCAGATAAAAAAAACTTTTTCATTAGTGAAAGATATATGTAACTTACGAATTAGCTTACGTAACAAACTTCTATATTCGTACATTTTTATTATGTATGTGAGAGGGTTCACCCACTCGTCAATACCTCGCTCTTTACACTAAAGCTTAAATTTTGTCCCCTGAATCACAAAGGCCGTAGAATAAATAGTTGAAATTACTAGACTAAGATATTAAGAGGAGGTGAACCCCTTACATGCGTAATATTTTCTGTTCGTTTTAATTTTTAATGCTACTCCTTACTTTCAGTTGAAAAAACTTGTGCATATTTATTTTTTCATTGTTTTTTTAAATAATGCTAGAAAATGTTGCGTCCCCTTTATGGAAATCTTCTTCCCCCATTACAAATTCCTCCATGGAAAGTATCCCCCACATAACCCCCTCTTCTCAATTCCCCTCCGAACCAAAAAATCCCCCCTGAAAACGTCTGTACACTCCCCAAAAACCATTACTATATGCAAACACTGGTCAAAATTTGTAACTTGCAGCCCCTCCCACGGGGACTGTGGGGGAGTAAGTCGTCCCCAAAGACATAGTTATAAGGTTTTTCGACTATGTTGAATAAAATGGCTATCTCAGAATTTTGATCCGACGACTTTGGGAAAAAAAATGAGCGTGGGAGGGGGCCTAGGTGCCCTCCAATTTTTTTGGTCACTTAAAAAGTTTACTAGAACTTTTCATTTACGTTCGAATGAGCCCTCTCGCAAAATTCTAAGACCACTGGGTCGATACGATCACCCCTGGAAAAAAAAAAAATTAATAAACACGCATCCGTGATTTGTCTTCTGGCAAAAAATACAAAATTCCACATTTTTGTAGATAGGAGCTTGAAACTTTTACAGTAAGGTTTTCTGAACTTGTATAGTAAGGTTCTCTGATACGTTGAATCTGATGGTGTGATTTTCGTTAAGATTCTATCACTTTTAGGGGGCGTTTCCCCCTATTTTCTAAAATAGGGCAAATTTTCTCAGGCTCGTTACTTCTGATGAGTTGGACTAAACTTGATAAAACTTATATATTTGAAATCAGCATTAAAATGCGATTCTTTTGATGTAACTATTGGTATCAAAATTCCGTTTTTTAGAGTCTTGGTTACTATTGAGGCGGGTTGCTCCTTACCACGAACTGTTTGAAATGGTATAGGAAGCGTTTACTAAACTCTGCATTTTAAGACTTGTTTTAATTGAAAAAAAAAATATTTACTGAACATAGTCAGATTTGTAGACTCTATGGATGGAATGATTTATTTTCATTAAATATGAACAACAGTAATAAGGATTTTAAAACAAATAGGACAAAGCTCTTATAGTTGTTTTACTATTGAATGCTGAAATAACTATGATCAAGATAATAACCAGATCTAGATAATAACCAGATCATTTTTTATGGTATTTTCACTATCCTTATGCAGAAGACTGGAAAGTCTAAGGAGTAAATTTCAGAAGGGTAACTACCTCACGAGAGGTTTTGGTGTTGGTAGACCCTAGATGTGAGTTTTGTGCCGAAAAGCAGTATTTCAAACAGCCTGACGAACATCAAAGCGTCGCCCTGCGCGAGTTTAGGAATAAAAAACATGTGCTGGAAACTCTTGGTATAGTTGCTCTTTAAGAACTAAGAATATTACAACAGTGAAATGGGATAGGATAGTAACTAAAAACCTCAATAACTACGGCAAACCTTTACAGCAAAAATAATATCTAGAAATAACGACGAAACTCTTTAGGTTACTGCATTTAGGCTACTTCTACTTTCTGATGCTATAAAGCACATGCTCTGACATAAAAGAATCTATTTTGGCCTAGAAAACCTAAATTGGAATCTTTGGTGTGATGAAGGAAAATTTCGTGTTACGGATCATTTGCAGTCAATAAATTCGATTTTCTAAAGGCTTTGAATTTTTATATTATCTTAAAGCTTGAGAGAATATTTTGTTTCAAAAGTCTTCAAAAAAGCATTTAGAAGTAATTTAGGGTATGTGTTCTCGGAATTCTTATTTATACCATAAATCCCTTTTTTTATTAGCTTTTTTTCCGAAAATAAGAACAATCGAGGTTTAAAGCAAGTACACTTAAACTAAGGCAATTCAAGCCTATATAGCTCGAATTCTCCATGCTTTTTTTTTATCTTTAGCTTTCCAGTGTACTAGATGTTGAAACATCATTCTAACTAGGATATGCCATACTACAATATTAATAAGCTGAGCAGAATAAACAATTTTTGTAAAACACTTCTTCACTTAAGAGCTTTTCTATATAAAATTCCTATCTATCTTAATCCACGAATTACGTTCACAGCTGCCAACTTTTATCTCGACTTGTACTATTTTTGGGAAGCTAAAAGCATAATTTTCAATTATGTTAGGATTTTTTTTATATCAAACAGTTCGTGGTAACGCACTGGTAAGTAAGGAGTGATGTGGCTCAATAGTAACCGAAGCTCTAAGAAACAGATTATTGATAACAATAGATACATCAAAAGAATTGAATTTTGATGCTTATTCAAAATATGTAAAATTCACCAAATTTAATGGCACCCATCAAAAGCTACGAGCCTGAAAAAATTTGCCAAATTTTGAATAAAGGAGGATCCCCCTCCCAAAAAAATCAAGTGATCTTAATGAAAATCACATTATCAGATTCAACATACCAGAGAACCGTACTGTACAGTTTTCAAGCTTCTATGTGCAAAAATGTGGAATTTAGCTTTTTTACCAGAAGAAAAGATCACGGATGCATAATTTTTTCAGGGGTTATCGTATCAAATCAACGATCAAATCAAATCAACGATAGAGGCTCGGGAGAGGGCTCTATATCGGAAATCAAAGTATCTAGTAGCCTTTTTAAGGGACCAGAAATATTGGAGGGCAGCTATCCCTCCTCCCGCGCTCGTTTTTCCCCAAAGTCGGTCGATCAAACTTTTTGATAGCTATTTTTTCAGAATAGTTGAAGAGTCTAATAACTATGTCTTTGAGGATAACTTTACCCCCCTCAGTCCCTAGGGGAAATGGCGGCAAGTTATGAACTTTGCTCATTGTATTGTATAGTGTTGGTTATTAGGAAGTATATATACATTTTCAGGGGTATTTTTCTGGTGAAGGGGGTGGGGGTTACGTGGGATTATATTTCCAAGAAGAATGTTTTCATGGGGCAAGGGAATTTTGCATAGAGGGGGAGCCGGATTTTCCAGCATTATTGAAAAAACGATCAGAAATTAAAAAGAAAACAAGTTTTTTCAACAGAAAGTAAGGAGCAACATTAAAACTTAAAACGAACAGAAATTGTTACGTGTATGAGGGGATGGCCCCCTCCTCAATAGCTCGCTCTTTATGCTAAATTTTTTTTAGAACTGTTAAAAAAGCTTATTATTCTAATTAAACGGTCTTTATGGTTCAGGAGTCATTCTTAAAGAATTGGGACAAAGTTTGAACTTTGGTGTAAAGAGCGAGGCGTTGAGGAAGGGTCGACCCCTCATATACGCTATAGTTTCTTCTGTTTTAAGTTTTAATGTTCCTCCTTACTTTCAGTTGAAAAAACTTCTTTTATTTATTTAATTGTGATAAAGGCGGTCGTTTTGTGAGATTCTTGTCATTGCGGTCAGACAGTGTTTTTTTCGTTCTAATATGTGGACATTCTTGTCCTAAAGATTTAGTGACTTTGACCGCTACATCTATTGCGCGCACACCGAAAATTGAAATGAAACAAAATTATTTTTCCTTGTATTCGATACATTTTTTCGCATCTCGTCTCTTATTTATAATTAAAAAGCTCCTTCATTAATTCACATTTGTTTAAGCAATAAAAACTATCTTCAACACGAAAATATGCACAAATGAAATAATTTCTATCGCCTCTTCAGTAATTTCATTTTTCTGTGACAAAATCAATCATAGTTTTTTATTATCTTAACTGCACAAATTTATCAGATATGTACTTGGAACTTTACTTTGCCTCCAGTCATGGCTGATTTAGCCCTTTGTTCCTTTCTAAATGAAACCATTTTTATTATTAGGTACTTGTTTATTATATAAAAAGAACACTTGGGGAGTAAAGTTTGGTTAATGCTAAAAAAAAAATGATGAAAATAGAATACTTTATTAGCGAAATTGTGGAAACTACAACTTGGAAATATGCTCCCAGAACGCCGAAATGTCCTCAAGAATCACGGTAAAATGAACTCGGCCTTCTGCCTTTACCCCGCCACTTGTACTCTACTAAGTATGAATCTAAATGATGGCGGGATGTACTTCGGTGCCGTTTGTTCCTCCACTCTACGGAACTCCACATTCTCTCTCGACTTTTTGAGTAGAGGCACCGGTTTTCGGGTCTACGAAATTATTTTTGTGATTTACTTTCAAATGAGTGAAACCTGCTTTTTCCAGCTCAGTTGTATTGTAGCCCTTCCAACAATCTGAAATGATTCTTGATCTTGGCTCAATTTGAAGCTTAATTTGTCTGAGTAAAGTTTCTGCTTCTCGGTTGGGGACCTCCACTAAAGATCTTTCAGTGGTTTCCCGGCACACTCCACCAAACACCCACCGTTGCGGTAAGATTCTTCCTGCATTAATTTTCCTTTTTGTAAACAAGGATTAATCTATTTCCACTGTAGCAGTCAATTCTTCCAATTTTCCCGCCGTTTTTCTGTTGTACAGAAAACACGCACACTTTACATTAATTTGAACATCCATGGTGAGACACTATATTCTGTCACTAGTCAAAGCGAACTAGCCGGTGTCCTCAAGAATCGCGTTAATAATGACCTAAAAAGGACTAGGTCAAGAATCGCGTTAATAGTGAATTTTCTTTTGTCTTTGAGACGGTCAGCCAACGCCGGAGTTTCCGATTTAATAATTCACAAATGACCTTCACAATTTTGCTAATAAAGTTTCTATTTTCATCATATTTTATTGTCACCGAACTTCATTTCTCTAACGGGTTTTATATAATCGACAAGTGCCTATTATTATTATTTTTATTATTATTATTATTATTATTATTATTATTATTATTACTATTATTTTTATTTATAATATGACGAGGCTAAAGAATTCTAATCTGTCCATGTCTGAAAACAGTAGTCTTCGCAAAAACTTAGGAGTGGGGATAGGTTTTACAAAATCTAGGGAGGCAATCTTAGTGTTTTTGGATTGTTTCAACAAAATACAAAAAAGTATTTTAAATATAAATATCAAAATAAGGTGTTTTTCAAAACATATAGTTTCAAAGGGAATGACCTGGAACCTCTTGTCCTAGACTCTGCATGTAGCTCCAGAAGAGACTAAACTGAGCAATAAAAATTTGTGTTTATGTTTGACCGTGCTTACTCTTCTGTCATTTTCAGGTTTCTCCGAAGATAAAACCGAGAACCCCATTTGTCCTGATATTTTGGATGAAGACATGATGACAGATTTGTCAACAGATGAAATACGAACCTTTTGTGAAAACAAGACTTCCAGGAAGCTTCATCATATTTGCTTAACAAATTCTACTGGCTCATCCCAATGCCATGTACTTACAGAAAATATGAATACATTAACTATAGAAGTCCTTTTTACCAATTCAGAGACACGAGCTAATGAATGCTTTTATCCCTTGAAATCACTGAGTCACTTGGAGGAAAACTTTGTCAACGCTTTTTGTCGATTGCCCCCTAAGGGACTCCTGACTTGTGATATCAAAGATCCAGATATGTGTATTCATTCAATTGGAAATAAAGAAGTTACCTTTTGGTATTCTTTATGTATTCTGTCAATGCTAGAAGTAATGGTATTGATTGGAGTTATATCGTTAGGTAAGTTAACCCTTTTCCAATTGCTAACATCCCTTTCATTCTAATTTGTTTTACTAGTAACATGTTTATTAAAAAGAGTTAAGAAAAACCGTCTATCTAAGATAAGGAAGATGTAATTAGTTTCATCGATTGTTCCTTTTATCTTTAGGAAGTTATATTTTTCATTCAATTTTATAACACATGCGGTTTAATTTCAGAAAAATCCGGGGGGGGGGGGAGAATTGTAGAGGATGTCTCAATAGCCAGCCTAAAGTGGCGTGAATTTGCAAAAATTCTAGAAAGGAGCCAGTTAAGCTAAATCAAATACATAAGTATCTATCTATATATATAAAAATAAGTTGTCTGTGGATGGATGGATGGATGTGTCAGGTGACGTCACCTGAAAAAACTGGATCAGGTGACGTCAAAACTGAAAAAACTAAAAAAAGGCAAAAACTACAAAAAAAACTAAAAACTAATAAAAAAAATAAAAAAGCTAAAAAACTAAAAAAACTATAAAGGTAAAAACCAATAAAAAACTAAAAAAAAAACTGAAAAAACTAAAAAAAGGCAAAAACTACAAAAAAAAACTAAAAACTAATAAAAAAAGTAAAAAAGCTAAAAAACTAAAAAAACTAAAAAAACTAAAAAAAGGTAAAAAACTAAAAAAAAATAAAAAATAAAAAAAAACTAAAAAAAGGAAAAAACTGAAAAATAAGCTAAAATAAAGGTAAAAACCAATAAAAAACTAAAAAGAAAAAAAGGAAAAAACTAATAAATGACGACACTCAAAGAGAAAGCGACCAGGACAAAAGGAATGTTCGATTAGCAATCAACAAAGCACCGGGACACAGGGAGTATAAATGACGACCAGGACATAAGTAAAAAAAAAAAACTATCTATATATATAAAAATAAGTTGTCTGTGGATCTGTGGATCGTGGATCAGGTGACGTCACCTGAAAAAACTGGATCAGGTGACGTCAAAACTGAAAAAACTAAAAAAAGGCAAAAACTACAAAAAAAACTAAAAACTAATAAAAAAAATAAAAAAGCTAAAAAACTAAAAAAACTAAAAAAAGGCAAAAACTACAAAAAAAACTAAAAACTAATAAAAAAGCTAAAAAACTAAAAAAACTAAAAAAAAGGCAAAAACTACAAAAAAACTAAAAACTAATAAAAAAAATAAAAAAGCTAAAAAACTAAAAAAACTAAAAAAACTAAAAAAAGGTAAAAAACTAAAAAAACTAAAAACTAAAAAAAAAACTAAAAAAGGTAAAAACTAAAAGAACTAAAAAAGAAAAAAATAAATGACGACACTCAAAGAGAAAGCGACCAGGACAAAAGGAATGTTCGATTAGCAATCAACAAAGCACCGGGACACAGGGAGTATAAATGACGACCAGGACACAAGTAAAAAAAAAAATTAACAAAACTAAAAAGAAGGTAAAAACTACAAAAAAACTAAAAAGAAAAAAAAACTAAAAACTAATAAAAAAACTAAAATAAAAAAAAAATTAACAAAACTAAAAAGAAGGTAAAAACTACAAAAAAACTAAAAAGAAAAAAAAACTAAAAACTAATAAAAAAACTAAAAAATCTAAAAATCTAAATAAACTAAAAAAGAAAAAAAAAGGAAAAAAATAAAGGAGAAAAACAAAACTAAAAAACGAATGTATATACAGACCGGTACACCGGGATACAAATGACGACCGGGACACAGGGAATATAAATAACGACCGGGACACAGGGACACAACTACAACGGGGACACCGGGGGAAACAGGGGGATATAAATGACGACCGGGACAAAAAAACTAAAAAGAAATAAAAACTAAAAACTAATAAAAAAAACTAAAAAATCTAAAAATCTAAATAAGCTAAAAAAGAAAAAAAAAGGAAAAAAATAAAGGAGAAAAACAAAACTAAAAAACGAATGTATACACAGACCGGGACACCGGGATACAAATGATGACCGGGACCCGGGACACAGGGAATATAAATGACGACCGGGACACAGGGACACAACTACAACGGGGACACCGGGGGAAACGGGGGATGTAAATGACGACCGGGACACCGGGACAGGGAATGGTCGATTAGCAATCACCATCAACAAAGCTCAAGGGCAATCATTAGAATCATGAGGTATAGATCTGAATACAGATTGTTTTCCCATGGACCATTATATGTTGCATGTTCAAGAGTCGGTAAACCTGACAATCTATTTATATGCAAAGACAATGGGACAGCAAAGAATGTTGTATATTCGCAAGTTTTACGTAGTTAAAACCATATATATATATATATCTATATTCACAGGTGGGACATAGGGACACAACTACAATGGCGCGTAACTATTATGGCGCGTAACGACTTACGCGCGCGGGGGGGCTTGGGGGGGGGCGCGAAGCGCCCCCACCAACTAGGTGTTGGGGTGGCGCTTCAAACCCAGAAGCTTCAGAGCGATCCTCTGTTGAATTGCTTTTATCTGAAATAACTCTCAGTGTTTCAAAAATAGCACTTAAATGCAACCGAATCTTCTAATTAGATAAAAACCAATAGTACCATCATGTTCAAGCCAACCGAAGCTCATTCCTCTTTTCTGCTCGCTAATGTTGGACTCTAAGGAAGAGTTATGTCATGGTGCTGTTTGCCTGAAACAACATATATTGACTGGGTGCAAGAAAAGAAGTTTCGCATTTCCAGAATTGACTCTACTAGCACAACATTCAGACGATGGGCTTGATAAGGAATATAAATGGCTTGTGGTGCAACCTCTTTATAGGTAGCTTGAACAAATTTATATTATCCCTTCATGACACTCGTTTCGTTGCAACATTGGACCGCGCAGGTTCTTCAGTCCAGTCCGTACTTTTCAATAATATTCTTGATTTTTTTTAGCAAGAGATGCTACATCTAGTTTTTCAATCGCGGTTGATATCATTTGTGTCAATCAATGGAATGATAAAACTAAGTGGCTTTGTTGCGACAGATCTTTTGTTTTATCTTCACACCCTACCCAACCTTTCTTAACGTAAATCTTATTTGTTCATGCAACAAGTCAGCCGGTATAAGACTGTTTGGGTAGTTGGGATTCAAATCTACAAGTTTGTGGTAACGAACGGTACGTAAGGAGCGACTCGGCTCAATAGTAACCGAAACTCTAAAAAACGGAATTTTGATATAAATAGATACATTAAAAGAATCAGCTTATTATGCTGGTTCCAAATATAAGATTCATCAAGTTTAGTACTACCCATCAAAATTTACGAGCATGATAAAACTTGCCTGACTTTCGAAATATGGGAAAAACCCTCTAAAATTCAAGGAATCTCGATGAAAATCACACCGTCAGGTTCAGCGTACCTGAGAAACCTACTGTAGAAGTTTCAAGCTCCTATGTACAAAAATTTGCCATTTGTGGAATTTTGTAGTACTTAAATCTTTTGTAGTACGCTAGCAGTACCCAAATCTCTGAAAATTCTCTTCCTACATCTCTGACTTTTTTTAATAAACATTCTAAACGTTGCAGTTGCTAGCGTATCCTAAAAATAATGGAAACATAACAATGTGTTGCAATGAAAGATTTTAATTGAAATAGCGGTATGTAGAATATCATCACAAAAATAAAAATGAATGCTTTGAATCCATTCCATATAATACTTCATTTTTTTTTTCTCTTGACATGACACTTATTCTATTTTGGGGTCATGTATAAGTTGCTGAAAAAATTTCTAAGTCCCAAAAAAAGGGTTGAAAAAATTTTCAGTTCCAAAAAAATAAGTAAAAAAAAATGGCACTTAAACCTTAATTTTCTAATAGGAAAAATCTCGACTAACATATCTATATCATCTTCATTTTGTATTTTTAAAATAGTACAAATGAAGTTCTTTTTGTTTTAATTATATTTAATGTCATTTTATGACGTGAAAAAAGTTAAAAAAAAATTCCTAAGTCCCAATAAAAAGTTTAAAAATTGTCTAGGTTAAAAAAAAATTCTAAGTTCAAAAAAAAATTCCGATTTCAAAAAAGGGGAGCAAAAAGTTGGGGTTGCATTGGGGCCCTTGGAGATGGGAAATTGATTACCATAAGTTCCCTATAAAAATGGCTATAGCAATTGATACATAGGGACAAAAGTTCGTCAGGTCACTTTACCTAAGCACGCGTCATAAGGAAAAAGAGGGGTAGTACACTCATCGATTTTCGTTTTATCAAAATTCGGTTCGTATTATAAAATACGTTTAAAATTCAGGAAGCCAATAAGAATTTAAACCGGTTTCGTTCAACCCGAATAAAAAAAAAAATATTCATAGAATTATCACGGGGTTACTGAGTATTAAGTATGTATCCTCTGTAATATGCTAATGAGATGTTCCATTTATAACATACAAGTAAGGTTTAGGGTATAATCTTTAGAGCCTCAGGCATGACTGTCGCTGTGCCTAACCCCATACTACTGTTGATCACTATTTGATTTTCATAGTTAGCGGCAATAAAGTAATAAGACTCAGCTAATAACTCGCAAGGGAACCACGATATGATAACAAAACTCCTAGATGGTCTGCCTCACATTGTGAAAGATTTTTGAAGTCTTCAAACAGGAATTGCTCCCTAATAAGCGCTAGGTCATGCGACTGCAATAACTCTGAGATAATAAGGACTCTATCGGTAGCTTTTTCATTGGCGCCCAATGACAGAAGTCGATAACTGGAACTCATTTCGTACCAAATCCACTTTTCGGCAGTGGCTGTGCGATGGGGTATTTGTATCTATGACGCAGGAGACTGTCTGATTTACGAAAAGCACGTTTTGTGGTTCTGTTACTGGGGGCTGTTTGAGAGCTTCTGTGGCCTTGTTCGCCACAGACGGAACAACGAATTTTGTTGCTACACGTAGTTGAAATATGTCAGCGCGACTGCCACTTGAAGCATTGAGGTGGTAGAAACAAAAACTCTTGAATCGAGAACCGTTCGAAACCAATCACTATAGGGGACTTCATTCCTCGTGATAAATCCTCTTTCATTTTGAACTTCAGTTGGAAGTTCTGGTAGCCTTGGAAAGCACGGGAGCCTTGGCGTCATCAGAAATCAGATGGTTCGGGATACGTTTGATGATTCCAAACTGAGAGGGACTTTTAACCTTGACATTAACGGTGCTGTAAAAGCTATGAAGCGTACTATCGATTGTGATGGCATCAGGTTTGGATAAAGCGATAACCAGTCAGTTTTGATGCGCTTTAACTCAATAATTGTTTGAGCTGGCGTCACCACACACTTGTTCTAAAAGACTTTTCCGTAATTATGGCGTATCTTTCCTGTAAAAATCACTGTACTTTCGTCCATGATCGAGGGGACTTCTTCTGGCTCAAAAATGAGTAATGTACACAAAACAACCTTATCCTCATTGCAAGTCTGTAACAGGTCTTACTGACTCTGTAACCTGGTAGAATCTGACTGTCTTACTCCTGTTACAAGTCTGTAACAGGAGTAAGACAGTTAAATTCTACCCACATGCTCCTTTTGCTTCTAATATTTTTTCTATAAAAACTGGGCTACTTTTTTGGCAGCTTCATCATGACTTTTTCCAATTTCAGCCACATGTTCAATATGGCATTTCAAATGTTGTTTGGACCACCTCAGGAACGCGACTAAACTCATCAAAGCAAACCCAAAATCATAATTCGTGTTTCGAGCCGCTGGTTAGTAATTGATTCTTTCGATTCGAGCCAAATAAACACCAAAGAGAAGCGGAGGTTTCTTCTACCTATTACCCGCAGTTTAAAATAGACACCACTTCTGTCAGGTACGAAAGAACTATCTCTAGCTCAATCATACTCTAGCTCTACTTGGAACACGTAAACAGCCAAACCTCAAAATATTTTACAACCAGTTTCAACTCGAACTGTTTTTGGCCTAACATTGCCAGTGAACTCATTTTGCATTCCTTCGATAAATCAGTCAAGCAATAATCCAGTTTCGGCTTTAACCAGCGATAAATCAATATATTGGTGAACCGCTGAATCCTGACAACACCCCAAAAATTTGTTTTTGCCGGCAGTAGGGTTGTTTTACACGAAGTAGGAAACATACGGTACATGCGGAGCATAGGGTTCATTTCCGCATTTTCTGCTGTTCAGCGTTTTGAAGTTACAGAAGCTCTGCAACTTAAAGACATAAGCTCCAAAATTCTTTGTTTATGTTTTGTTGTTTTATATCATTAAGTATGGATTTAGAAATTAAGCTTAGAATCAGGAAATATAACCCCTGAAAATGCAGAGCTTGTATAACTTTAATTCCAATGAGCTGACGACGTATCTGAACTAATGTCAATTTTCTGATTGATATATATTCGAAAATTTCCTCATTTTTGTGATCATGGTGCAACGGTGCCCCACACCGTTATAATTAATAATAATTAATACTTAATAATAACTATAATTAATTTGAATATTTTTGTCCCCATATACATAATCCGTTAGTAAATAAAGGAGAAAAAAGTTCCAGAAGTGGTAGGGTTCTAATTTTCTCCCATCGTAAGTGTCTCTAGAGAAAATGCATTTTCTAAATTTTTACATAAGCTCGGTAATCCTCTAGTTCCCATTTTATTTTTATGCAAAGACTGAAAATGCCTCAGGAAAATTTTAAGGAAAAGAACACCCTTCTCAATTGGCCCAAAGCCTTATAAGCTGTGAAATGCTTTTCGATAATGAGAACAAATATTAGCTTTTACCTCGAGCTCTTTAACCGTGCAATCCTTGGAAAGGGAGAACTTCGCTCGAGATGATTGTGGAATACATATTTAGACACTTAACTGAATTGTCATGAACTGACCTGTACTTTGTTCTGTAAACTAAAGGTTAAATCCACATTTTCCAAAACTGCCTCTCATGGTGACATTAAAAATACGGTTCTAAAAATACGCTTTTGATGCCCTAAATAGTTCAGAAAAAGTCTTCTTCTGATAATCAATTACCTTTTTTTTCAATACAGTCGCCTCTGGGAATAAAAACCAAACATGAATGCTTGACCATCCTTTTACGAAAAAAATATACATTTTTTGTTTGTGTAAAAAGGGCTTAGGGCTTCCAAAGTATATTGCGTTTTATTGTGTAATTTTCGTCAAGATTGAGCGCTCTTAAGCGCTCAAACACTCAGCGGATTCAATCACTTTCTAAAGTTATGAATTTTTTCTAAGCCTAATTAATTTGAATACCAAATTTAAAAATAATGAATTTTGCATACTTACAATTACCGTAAAAAATGAATTTATTTTTAGATTTTCAGTTTGGGTGGGCAAGGGTTGCTCTTCCCATATACATTTTGTTACTATTGCTACTTGCTTGATTCAGGGCTCTCCTAAATCTGTTTCTCGGCTTTACCTACCCAATAATTTGCATTCAAATTTAGCGTTCTTATAACAATGCTTTTGATGATGGTCATTGTCCATGGAAAAGTACAATTTCTTTTTTACTTTCAACTTCCGCTAGAACTTTCGACTTCCGATCAAATGAGCCCTCTCTGAGCCGCCATTGTTTTTATACGATAACTGTCGGGAAAGATAAAACGCCCATGCTTGACCATCCTTCACGAAGAAATTACGAATTTGCAAAGCTTCTACAAATTGGGGCTTGAGACCTCCCAGCCTCTCAAGAGGCTATCTGATACCCTAAACTTCGAGGTGTAATCTTTATCTAGGTCAATTTCCTTTTCGGAAGTCTTTTCTTCCTTTGTAAAAAAAAACTAAAAACTTTCTCGGGGTTATGTACCTTAAAATAGTGGATCTTATATTATTTGAACCACCATGAAAAAAATTTTAACGCATATTTTGTTATCAAAGCAATTTCTGCAGTATCTGGTAGTCTACTATTAGCGCGGGTCGCTCTTTACTTACAGTTTATTTTTTACCAAAATCTGTTTGATGTTTCTTCACTTTAATTAGCTCAGAAGGGAGTAAATTTGGCTTGCACGAAGATTCCTTTTGTGTAGTGTTTACAACTTGTTCCTTTTTCAGTTTTTAATGCTCTTTTGCTTTTTTGGCGAGGTCTAAGAAAACCCTTTGAAAATTGTTTTGATACCCTTCTGTAAATTTTGATCCCTTTGTGTGGAGGTGCCGTTATATAAGATCTTAAAATATTGACTCTGAATTGAAATTTTCCCTGAGGAGAGATCCGAGCACTTTCTGTCATGACAGTATGCTCAGATTTAGCAGTTTGTTTCTTTCATCACGCCTTATCTTCCTAAAGTCTGGATGTCTGTCTAAACTTAACTATCCCCTCTAAAAACTATTTCGGGAAGGTCGTAATCTAAAATCTGAACCTTTTATGTTCACATTGGGTAGACAATTTCAGAACTTTGTTCATAGATAGGAAATAGCTACCTTTCCTCGCTTAGCCTAGCAGTCCTTACCTTTCTTTTATTATAGCCCGTTAAATTGGAATCGAACTATGCTTATCATACGGGTAAAATCAAACGGTTACCTAAAGCTGTCTTTAAGAAATTCTTCTAGAAGTAAATAGCGCGTTTCTTCAACCTTTTAATTAGCCATACCTCAGGACTATACTTGACCTGTGTCATAACCGTAGCGTGCAATAAATCTAACCTTAGTTCGAAAACATATATTTGTATTGTTCCATCTTTTTTGAACTGCGAAGAAACAGACTGCGCCTAGGCTATTCAAATTTTTATTTCTTCTCTGCATCAACGATCTTTACTAATAAGGGTAGGAACAATCCTCCTTGACTCCTGATTCATCGCCGAACAAACTGCTATTCCCATTTTCTACCTTTCTACCATCATCCGGCATTATTACTCTCTTAAATAGAACTAATTACTTTAATGGACTTATGTGGTGTACCCTAAAAGAATAATTTTCAGAACTTCATTAACAATGTTAGTTCTGCTGAATTTAAATGCCTGCCCATAATCTATGAAACTGAGCTTTACTGAAAACATGGAATTGAATAAAAAAAACATGATGATGCTCTACTAGGAGTACCAAATTCCATGAGTAGCCTGTAGAAAATAAAAGACTAACTTATAAGTCTTTCAATGGTCTTTCACCGACCATCATTTGGGTAACTTTAGTTTACAATTATAATTTTCTTGAAAACTCAAGCTGCCACAATTTTTAGGAAAGTGCTAGTTTTTAGAATTCTACAAGTGATAGAAAATATAACTGGTCAGTTTATTTGAGCATGTTATATAGACATATCTTGCGTAACCTGTGAAGTAATGATTATTGTTGGTTTTAACTTTCAACTTCGTTGTTTACTTCTGTGAAAAATACTCTATAAGAAAGTTTTTGCTCGTTTCCATTGTTTTTTCTTATGCATACGATGAACCTTACAAAAAGAAATTTGTTCAGGTTATTAAATTAAAAAAGTCAACACGATTTTTTTTTGTTAAAATAAAACAGTAAATATGGGTTTTACTTCCTACTTTCATAAAACTTTCCCTCAAGATATATACAACTTTGACCCATAACTAAAGAGTCCGAGGGGTATATTGTCACCGGTATCTTTGAAATTTTGCAAATAAGAAATTCAGTGGTCTGATGAAAATTAAAATAAATAAATGACACCTTTTTTTGAATCGTCAAAAAGAATAGATAAGTGCCATTTTTTCTCGTCAATTTTTTTGAACAATCAATCTATGGTTCGGCACGATCAGCCCATGGAAAAAAGGGAGACACATCAGTGCTTTCCATGCAAAAAAGTGATTTTCCTTGCTGTTGAAGCTGGGGGGGGGCTATAGTTCTCGCAAATAAAGCCTTCTATTTTAATGGTGCACTTTTAACTTCAATCAGACGGCATTTTCAAGGGGTTTCAGGCTCTTTCTCGAAATTCCCATAAATTTGCTCTTGCAATAAAACCTAACTATTAATATTAATCAAAATTATATTGTTGAATTAGTTCAAACCAGGCTGCAGATGAGGCTTCACGAGTTCATAATATAGAGCTGTTATACGGGCACATTGACGAAATGTTTTAACTAACGCAACCCATGTTATGTGGTTAGATTAAAAAAAAGTATCTAGGCATACCATTTAAGTAATCTATTCAGTAATCTAACCACATACCATGGGTTGCGTTAGCCAAAAAAATTGCGTCAATGTACGACACCTATTTTATGAACTCATGAAACCTGGTCTTTAGCCTGGTTTGAACTGCTAGCTCCGTGGAATGATTGAGGATCTCCTAAAATCTAACGTGCAATATCCAAATGCAGGCTCAGCAGAAGGCAAGAAGACCAACTGCTAGCTTTATCCACACAACCCAAGATGGAAGACTATGAACTATTGTGGTCAGTGCAGAAAGCCGTTTTGCACTGAGCACAGGCCAAATTTCATTGATTTTGGAGAAGCTTAATGTATCTCAAATATGACATACTCGATGCACAATGTTACCGAAATTGATGCTCTGTCCCATCATTCCAAAACATGATATGAGATTTACAGAAAAATAGTTCTTCCAATTAGAAAGTTTGAAATGCAGAATACAAGACCTATGTCTTTGAAGACAACTCGTTGAATTACCCTGAATGTGACACAAAAATAAATAGGCATGAGATGCAATTCAACAGTATGACTCAATTAGCCTCCCTGTCTGTATTTTTGGGCTAATGTACAGATGAGGAGGCTTACAGTCCTTTCATCACTCTTGTTTTCAATATCCAACTTGAAATGTCACAATAGGCTTGCATTTTCCAAAAGTTCGGGCCTTTGCCCCATGGCTGTTTTGTTTGCGCTCCATTTGAATTTTTTTTTACGTTTGTACCTTTTTTTTTAAAATGGCATATAAGAAATTTTCATGTGATACCATTTTTAGCCATGACTGGCCCCTGGACAAAAAATAGCACATGAGGATCACTTTTAGCTGTAAAAGAAAAGTTTAAATCGTAATATCCGTTCGAATGAGATCTCATCCAAAATTCAACGACCCATGGTTAGAAATAATCACCTATGGTGAAAAAGGCAATAGCAGAAACAAATAAATACGCGCTAAAACTAAATATCGGATTTTAGAGTTTTGGCATTGCTTAGTTTGCTATTAATCGCTCTTTACTTGATATACATATACGTGATATACGTTCTTAGATTTTTAGTTACTATGGGCTAAATTTTGTTCTTTACTAGGTCGCTTATAAGGGGGCGACAATGATTTTGTTACCACGAGCTGTTCGAAACACCATCATGAATAAGGTCTTTTGGTTCACAATCTTTCTAAATTTCTTCCTAGAGACAAAACAGATTAAACGGTCTTTTTTGTTATGTGAAGGAACAAAAATAGGCAATTGAAGGCTATAATAAGCGTAATTAATTCTTCATCCACTGTAATAAATTTCATTATTGCACTCACGAGCTGCAAATATCGATACAATTCGTATCGATGTTCAAATCCAAATTATATTCAGAATGCGTTTGATCCTTGGTCCAATAATTGCTGCATTATCACACTGTTCATCTGCATTATCACACTGAACATCGATACAATTCGTATCGATGTTCAAATCCAAATTATATTCAGAAAGCGTTTGATCCTTAGTCCAATAATTGCTGCATTATCACACTGTTCATCTTTTGAATATTACTGCTTTCAAATAGGAAATTGACTTGAGAACTTTAGATTACCTACTAAGCAATGCAACACATCTAGAGATACAAAATCAGTGTCTGACTAATTTATTGGGCAATTCCTACCTTATTCTCATTCATAGATAGTAATCACTTCTCTCTCTCACTCCCTTCTTCTCACTCTTTTTTCTTGTTTCTTTCTTTCTTTTTTCTGCAAACTTCTCTGAAGCTAAGAAACTATTTTTTTTTCAGGAATGTTTTCCTCGAAGAAAATGGAAAAGGGAAGTATGAAGGATCCTAGGAAGCGGTTAACTCGAGCTTCATTTAATAGTGAAGATTCAATTGTTATTAAACCTCTAGGTGTCAAAGAGTCATCATCAACGGGAATGTTCCTGCAGAATACAGCGTGTCTTTTTGCTGGAATAATAGGCTTCACGGCTTTCAGTGGTTTAAGTGGAATCATGGCTTCAACTACCAGCCACAGTAGTTATCTCCTTGTACCTGCTGTTCTTTGGGGAGTTGTAGCCTTTCTTGCTGGGATTTTTCCTGAAGGAAAAGAAAGAATTTTACGTAGGAATCACGAGCCATTGATTGACACTATCAGCTTCACTTCAATAATCGGAATTTTGAATTGTAAAAGAATCATTGGCTTAATTTTTACTGAAGTTACCCTTGGGCTTATGTTTGGCATTAGTACCACTATACTACAATGGTAATTTCCTTTTTATATAACTTCTCTTTCAGCTTTTTACTTTTTACTTTTGTTTTACTTCTCTTTCAGCTTTTTACTTTTTACTTTTGCTTTACTTCTCTTTCAGCTTTCAGAAATCGCTGTTAGAGATCGACTGTAGCATGAAAAGACATTAAATTGCTTAAAGAGCAAAAACTGGCAATTGCAAAAATATTTGTATATATTTTGACAAGGGATTAGAATAATTCAAAAACCTATAAAAAGAAAACCAAAATACAATTGATCATTGTATTTCTCACAGTGCTTCCATGAGGTCCCTATCTCTATATTTCTTATTCTTTTTCTTGAGTCCCATTGGCAAACGTAAGATTAGCCTTTACCGGGACCAACAAGGCCTAACTGCACAAAAAGTTTAAATTTCAGTCAACCTATATAAAGTTCTCCCTAGCTGACTTCAGGGTAAAAAATACAGCTATAATTTACTTGCAAGTACTCTCTAGAGTTTCTTTTTTATTTATCAACACATCAAAAGTGATCGACTAAATTTCATCAGGTGGTGATCGACTAAATTTCATCAGGGGGTGATCGGCTTCATCTGATCACCCGCTGACCTCCTGATTTCATCAGGAGATTATCGAATAAATTTATAGATTTATAAATTTACAGACAAGTAGCCATCCAAGAAGAAACAAAGCTCTGAGGATGAATGGCAACAACAACCAATATCCATGAATTCAACTAAATAGCTCTGAAAAAAAATAAAAGAAATAGATTAAATATAATAATAATAAACAAAATCAATGTAAAAATCAATATCCTAATAAATACTTCCTTAATCTTTTCTTAAATTGCTACTTTTATAGATACTATATGGTATCGAATAATAATTATACAAATGAACAGACATCATAGGTTAACATTCGATATAAAATCTTCAGTTGTCATGGCTGCAATACCAGCTTTTTCCTTTTTTAAATACCTGATACTCCAGGAGTTCCTTTTTTATCTATCAATTCATCAAGGATGATCCACTTAGTTTATTGACGACAGTTAGTCGTTTAAACTTGTTTGAAATTCTTATTGATTATACTTCTTTGCTAAAACGATTCATGTCCTTTGACCTGAAGTTCCTTGCAGATATGTAAGTTTACAACTTGGTCAATCCTCCATGAGCAACGGAAGCCAGTGAAATCATTTAACTTTATCTAAGTTTAAATGACTTCTTGATTTTACCCTTTGAATAAACATAAGGCATCATCCACAGCAGTGACCTTGAATAAAGTTGAAACTGTCGTATTTTTTATTATTTACCAGTTTGTCCTGTAATGTTTGGTAGCATTGCCCCTCGTAAATTAGCATCATAATGTACTAATAAATACGGACTAAGATTTTAAGTCGCCTTTTATTCGAATAGGCGCTTCAGTGTTTGATTTCTAGGGGGTGAAAGGTGTAGTAATTTCGGAATATGAGGGACAAATTTAAAATAAAGTAGGAAGTGAGCAATTTATATACAAAACAACAAATTTATAGGCTAAATCGGTCAAATCTCAAGGCTGGGAGGAGGAAGATAGGGACCAAGAAGCCCCATTACTACATGTGCAATGATTTACACTGTTTTCATTGATTCAAAAGAAATTCTAAGAAAAAAAGGTTGCGCAAATGACACAACAATCCACCCCCTTAGCAGGATTCTCTTGCTTGCTCCCTCGTCCAACCAAAAAATCAGAAAAATAAGCTTCAAAATTATCGATTCTCAAAGATATGCTAATCAAAGTCATTTTTCAGGCGATTAAATAAAGCTGAAATCTCTTGCATCACATTAACTGCTATATGTGTCATATTCGGTGTCCTCGCTCTGTCTACTGGAGCTCTAATTCCGAGTATAAATAAGAACATTGGATACTGGAACTTTTTTCTAATATCGCTTTGTTTTTACTCCATCAGATTCTTTGGTAAGAAATCTTCATTTTTATTTCGAATTAATTGTTCAAATTTTGAATTGATTCTAATTTATCTATCTCTTTTTTTTACACAAAAGTTAGAAAGGAAATAACCGTTTTTTACCATTTCTCTGTTCAATACTTTTCTCCCGTTTTGTTGCACGGATGCCTTCCTCTTACTCACTGTTTTAATTGGATTATAGTTGTGATTACAAGTTTATGATGTTATTAATGGAAATTTTAACTAAGTTCAAAATTTTGTTGAATGCAAAAACGCTGCTAAAAATCAATGCAGACGAAGTTACATTTCGCAAATAAAGATGAAAATGCAAATTAGTTTTTTACACTAAAAATACTTAAGGCCAACTAGACAAAATATGAACAATATGTTATTTTGGCCGATTTGTAGGTTCGAGAACAGTTTTCTTGTTCTTTAATTTTGTATGAGAGTTTCATCCTCTTTACAAAAGACTTGTATTGCTTTGTAGCTAATCTAAATACTAGTAGGGCTTCATGTCGTTCCTCTGACTCTGTAGTTTTTACTTTCTTTAAAAAACTAAATACACCCACCTTTCTAAGTTTACACTCATCATCAAAAGGACCCATTTTCGGTGGTAATGGTTTCAGGACTCGGCCTACCACTTCACGGAGAAATTGCGTCAGTGAGACTGTAACTATATTTGGGTCTAAAGAACTGTCACTTAAGCCTTTTAATTTATCCAAAATTTCTTCTGAACAAAATCGAGCCTTAAGTATTTTAGTTGCTTCCTCAGATCAATCCTGACGCAACATTTTTGCCCCTATGGCTTGAGCTATACAGCTAACATGGCGGAGAGAATCCAAATGAGACAGCCTACTAATTTGGAAAGAAAGTTTTATCAGAAAACGATTTGAACCCAGCATGTGGAGAACCTCAAAATCCAAAATGCAAATGCCAAACTCCACACCTACCAATGCATAATCAATAACACGGGATTGGCCCCGAGAGGCAAGTGTATTCACCTCTAATTTGGTCCTTGCCAAACCTTCGATTACAAATTGCTAATCCATCATCTTCACCATATGCTAATAAATTTCTCCCCCAGGTGTTTATTCGCCTAGACAAGTCGTCAGTGTTGCTTGACATCCTGGAGACCTCCGGTAGGATTCCTGAATTCGCATCTGAAAAAAAAATCAGCTTTTACCTCTAATAAATCGGAAATATTTTCATTAAATCACCTACTACAACCAGACGGTCCCCTGGAAACTTATGTGTTATAAAGCGCGTTTCTTCATGCAACACAAGCTACTTATCTTTAGAGGAGTGTAAACTGTTTTCAGGTGCAAGATATACAGAACCAACAATAAAAAAGGTATTTCCACACTTAAATTTACCCCAGACTATATTCTCAGATTGGCTGACAAGTCTTACGGCAGAAGAAAAGGACTTCCGATTCTATCGCAGAAACACTAGTGGCGACTTCGTGGATCAGGTTTAACTTAGCATCTATTTGTGATAATTTTTCTGGAATCACAGTGATCCCAGTTGATTATGCCATTTCCTATCTGTTCATAAACTTCCCAAAAACATTATAATGGGAATAAACAAGAAGAAAAGAAAACTTACTGGCGAGGGGGACAATTGAAACCCCCCCCCCCCACTCTCCAAAAATGCTTTACAATAGTCGACTTTGTCCACTTTGAATTGTTGACCCAATTTATAATGAACTTTGTCAGGTCAAATTACACTGTAATGTATAGCAATCAATCTATATATATATATATATATATATATATATATATATATATATATATATATATATATATATATATATATATATATATATATAAATAAGTTGTATGTGTGTTATGTCTGTCTGTCTGTCTGTCGAGTGACGTCATTTTTATGTGTCGACTGACGTCATGTTTGTCGACTGACGTCATTATAAGGATTGAGCTGTATGCGTCATGAAGTTGTTTGTCGACTGACGTCATGTTTGTCAACTGATGAAATTACAGACCGGGACACAAATGACGAACGGGACACAGGGAATATAAATGACGACCGGGAACCTCAAAGAGAAATTATAGACTGGGACACCGGGACACAAATCACGACCGGGACACAGAGATATGAATGACGACCGGGACACAGGGACACAACTACAACGGGGACGCCGGGGGCACAGGGAAGATATATAAATGACGACCGGGATACAGGGATTGTTCTAAGAGAAATTACAGACCGGGACACAAATGACGACCGGGACACTGGGACACAGGGAATATAAATGACGACCGGGACACTCAAAGAGAAATTACAAACTGGGACACCGGAACACAAATAACGACCGGGACACAGGGAATATAAATGACGACCGGGACACAGGGACACATCATTAGAATAATGAGGTATAGGTCTGAATACGGATTGTTTTTCCCATGGACAATTATATGTTGCATGTTCAAGAGTCAGTAAACCTGACAATCTATTTATATGCACAGACAATGGGACAGCGAAGAATGTTGTATATTCGCAAGTTTTACGTAGTTGAAAACATATATATATATATGTATATATATATATATATATATATATATATATATATATATATATATATATATATATATATATATACATATATATATATATATATATATATATATATACATATATATATATATATATATATATATATATATATATATATATATATATATATATATATATATATATATATATCTATCTATATATATAAAAATAAGTTGTCTGTCTGTGGATGTGTGGATGGATCAGGTGACGTCATGTTTCGGCTGACGTCATGAAATTAGTTGCCGTCATTTTTGCTTTGAAGGTGACGTCATTCAAGTTATATAAGACATATGTTCGCCGTCATGTTTCGGCTGACGTCATGAAGAAAAGAAAGCGTGCCGAGGAATCAGAGCAATCTGAAAGTTATCGCCTGGCATTCAGGTACAACCCAGTCGATGATTATAGCTTGAGTAGATGTGTTCAAATCGGGACAATGTCTAAAATTTGTCCCTATTGCAAGGCCTTGAAATTCAATGGTGAAACAATGGGAATGTGTTGCGCCTCAGGAAAAGTTAAACTTCCTCTATTGGCTGCACCACCAGAGCCATTGAAGACTTTCCTTACTGGAACTACGTCAGAATCTAAGCGTTTTTTGTCAAAAATCAGACAATACAACTCATGTTTCCAAATGACGTCGTTTGGAGCCCAAATCGAAAATCCGCCCCCATATTTCCGAATATTCTAAAAAATTATAAAAATAATAAATGGCTAAGTGAAAGAGCGATTCTCGCACCCAAGAATATAGACGTCCACGAAATCAACAATATTGTTTTGACCAAGATTCAAGACCAGGCAGTCCTTTACAAGTCAGTCGACACAGTTTTGGAACCAAATGAAGCGGTTAATTATCCATCTGAATTTTTAAATTCCATAGATCTTTCAGGGTTTCCACCACACGTGCTACAACTGAAAATAGGCGTACCAATAATATTGTTACGTAACATAAACCCACCAAAGCTTTGCAATGGCACTCGACTTGCCGTAAAAAAAACAATGGAAAACCTAATAGAGGCCACAATCCTGACAGGGCCTTTTGAGGGTGAGGCTGTTCTTATTCCTCGCATTCCCATGATTCCAACAGATCTGCCTTTTCAATTTAAAAGATTGCAATTCCCAATTCGATTAGCATTTGCAACCACCATCAACAAAGCTCAAGGGCAATCACTAGAAAAATGCGGTATAGATCTTAATACAGATTGCTTTACCAATGTACAATTGTATGTTGCATCTTTGAGGGTCGGTAAACCTGACAATCTATTTATACGCACAGACAATGGGACAGCGAAGACTGTTGTATATTCACAAGTTTTACGTAGTTAATTTGTATTGTATCTATCTATCTATCTATCTATATAAAAACGAGTTGTGTGTATGCATGTTTGTTTGTTTGTAAAAAGAGCGTTTGCATATGACGTCATTATTAGTACATACGGCTTTGTATATGGACAGACAATGGGAAAGCCAAGAATGTTGTATATTCGCAATTTTTACGTAGTTTGAAACACATATATAAATCTATCTATATTCACAGGTGGGACACAGGGACACAACTACAATGGCGCGTAACTAATATGGCGCGTAACTAATATGGCGCATAACTAATATGGCGCGTAACGACTTACGCGCGCGGGGGGGGCTTGGGGGGGGGCGCGAAGCGCCCCCACCAACTAGGTGTTGGGGTGGCGCGAAGCGCCACCCCAACAGCTAGTATATATATATATATATCTATTCACTGGTGGGACACAGGGACACAACTACAATGACGCGTAACTAATATGGCGCGTAACGTCTTACGCGCGCAGGGGGGCTTGGGGGGGCGCCAAGTGCCCCCACCAACTAGGTGTTGGGATGGCGCGAAGCACCACCCCAACAGCTAGTTTCAAATAAAATAGTTAAGTATAACCAGAAACTGGTGTTTCACATAGGTAACTCCAAGTACGCAGAGAATTTTTCAATAAATGATGAATTTTGAAAAAAATGGATAGCGTATTGATGATACATTTAGAAACATATCGCACCCATTTCGATTCTATGCACAACTTTTTTTTAAGAACTCACTTGTTCAGTCTTTGTGCTTTAGCTTATTTGGAGCTTGCATGCGTGCATAAGGGGTCCCTTGGACTTTCCCCCCCACCACCTTCAAATCTTTTATGATATAATTCTCGAATAAATTCTTGATAAGTAATCCTATTTAAATAAATAATCTTGAATAAATTGTTGGTACAATGCGTCTGTATTTGTTAGTGTTTTTGTTTTATCCTCTTTCCCCTAAAAATGGCAGTTCCTGCGCTTAGACCCATTTCGGACATTATATTAGCAAAATAGACTAAACAAAAAAAAAGTTTAAGTCTAAACAAAAAATATTAGAAAATCTGTCTTTCTAATACATATTTTTCAGAGCATCCAACTTAAAAAGAATATTACAGCCATACTTTTTCTGATAGTTTTTGTACACACAACTCGAGAATTACAACAGTTTTTGGTCTTTTAAATTAGATGGCGCTCACATTTATATTTCGATTCTCAAAAAAATAGGTGTTTTGCTATCAAGTTGACAGACTGGAAAAATTAAGAACGACTTTCACTAGTTAAAAGGACAAATTTTGACATAACTGGTAAATTCATCAAACAAAAGTCGTACATTAATGTGTTTTTAGAATAGTTTGCGTATGCAAAGTAGCTTTAATCTTCGGTCCCTATAGATATGTTAAACATACATGATTTTGTATCTTATAGAGATAAAAGTGCATTTTTGTAGTTCAATGGAGCAATCCAAACCGAAGATTTTCAGATCATTTTATTTTTTTTTAGAAGGGATGATGAATTTCTAATTCATCAATGCCAAAAGTATTTGGGGATTGAACCAAATTAAAAATCACACTAGGGATCGTTAAACTAGTCCATTAGCCTTTTTCTTTTTAATTTTTCCTTTTAATTACGATATAACTTCATAAAAATATTTTATTCTTTCGATCTAAATTTTGCAAGTCGACAGATCTCTGAGATTACGGCAGACAAAAAATTAATTCTTCGACACTGCAAGAAACTGCCATCCCAGAGAGAGGTTACAAGATTTAGTAAGTTTTCTTCAATGGGAAACAAAGGCACAAAAAAGGACAAAATATTGGGAATTTTTTCATTTCATTTATTTATCTGTTTTTTATTTCCAGACGACATGAAATTTTTAACACAGAGTTTCCCTACAGACTGTAGCACAATTTCTTTAGAATATTGGTTTTTCTATCGTGCTTTCGCACCATTTATAGATATATAAAAAATATATGTTAAATTCATCACCGAAATAGGATTGTTTATTAGGATCTTAAAATCATGTTTCTACATTGTAATACCAAAATAAATGTTCTAAAAGAATGCAGCCTAGACATTCTATGAATTCCAACTAGAAGTTATAAGAGGAAACTTTTATCTTATATTTATTCTGTCACATAACTTTCAAGCAATAAAGGTCCATGAAGGGACAATATGTCTAACTTCTACAACCAGTTCTTTCGTAAATCTGTCTTTTTCTCTAATAATTTCAAGATAATTTTAAGTCGAAACGATATATCGAAACATCCAGGGCAATGTAAGTTAAGTAAAGAGTGACCCTTTCTAATAGTAGCTGAAGCTCTAAAAGGCAGAAGTCTGAAAGGGATGCATGCTACATCATAGGAATCTATTTTTACGTGGATTCCAAATAGGAAACTTTCGTCAACTTTAAAGACGCTCATCAATAGCTATTAACATTATTAAACTAGAACGTTTTTATGGTTTTAGAGAAATAGGCCCAAAAAGGATGACAGAGTGGTCCCTAAACTATTTTGTAGTCTCTAAAAAGTGAGCAATTAATATAGACTATTCTTTGCTAATTTTACTGAGCTACTTCAATGAAAGCAACATACTCTAGATCTTTCGTGGGGGGATGGGGAGATTGGCTGGCTTCAATAGAATACTTTTAACGCTTTGTTTCCCAAATGCAAACCAGAAGTGAACCTTGTCACTAGCAGTTGAAAAACCAAAATTGTTTTGATTAAAGAAAACAAAATAGCGATGCAACGCCCAGAAATCATCCTAACTATGAGAGGGTTGTCACCCCTTCGGCCACCAGTTCTTTTGGGTGATGTTTAATTTAATTTAATATGCAACATTTGGTGAATGAAAGGGTCAAATTGGTCAATCACAAACTAGACTTCAGGTTAAAAACGGGATGTTGAAATATCTACCCCTCTCAAACAAGCAGTAATAATTCCTTCTAAAAATCTCACTAAGGAGTAACTTTATACCTTATAGCCAAACGCGAAGCTCACCCTCTCCCAATCCCACTCTTTAACTTGGTGTTTGCATTTAGATTTATTAATTGTAAGAGAAATAAACCCAAAAGAGGGCGTTCATTTTCAAAATACTAGGATAAAAAACTAAAAATTTAGCCTGGAAACGTGGCGGGGCGTGAAGAGACGTGAGGAGGAAAACAAAATTTTGCATTAAATTGTCTTTAAAATTAAAAGACAAATTTTAAATAAAAGCAACAATTAGGGTTAGAGCTTAAACTAACAGAATTATCCTAGATATATGCGCAATGAAAAACATCACGATAAACTATACACTATACACGATAAATTTTTATTTGTGATTTCCTGAAACTTTCTTTTTAAATACAGCAAGGATAATCATCTATTAAATGTAGAGTATTTATTTAGGGTTTGTTTTTCAAAGTATTTGAGCTAAGTTTTTTATTGTTTAGACCAAAAACAACCAAAGGAAGCACTTTAATTTTCGAAGCAAGTTAATAAAAAGTTTTAATTTAGGGGAGAAAATGGCTGAGGAGGTTTTAAACCCCTTTCGTATTTTGGGTAAATCTTTATGTGTCTTAACGTTGATATTCACTTTCATCCAAGGAGGGAATAAGGTCCTTGAAGGATTTTAATTGGACTTTAGTATATCCACTAAGGACTTTTGTAGTCCTTTTCCATTCATTAATTTAAAAAAACTTTCCAAAAAAGAAGTTTTCTAAAGAAAAGTAAAGGACATATTAAACTTAAGATCAAAAGAAATAGAACCTGCAATAACTCAAACTCAAAACGACCAGAAATTACTATTAAAGAATAAATGAAACACTAAACGAACAGAAATTAAATAATCAGTCATAGCAAACAATCAAATAATGATTACTGTTATAAATGATTAAATAAATCTTAAAATGACTGAAATTTAAATTGAATATGCAAATCCAGCTTGGAATGAACAAAAATCTCTACAAAAAGGAGTTCGGATTTTGCCTCCTTCTTTCACTTTAAAAGTCTGACTCATTTATGTTAGTAATTATTGTTTGTTTGTTTTCTACAATTGTTTATTTAATTTATGTTTTTTTTTGGGTTTCATTTATGCCTCAATAGCAAAATATTTTTGTTCATTTTAAGCTTGACTTGTATATTCTACTTAAGCTTTACTCGTTTTGCGATTTATTTATCTGTCTATATTAGTACCTGTTGTATGTTTTTTGCTATGATTGTTTATTTAATTTCTGTTCGTTTTGGTTTCATTCATTCTCTAATAGTAATTTCTGGTTGTTTTGAGTTTGGTTTATCGCAGGTTTCTATTTCTTCTGATCTTATGTTTTAATATGACCTTTACTTTTCTTTAGAAAACTTCCGTTTTGGAAAGTTTTTTTTAATTAATTTCTGTTCGTTTTTAATTGCCAAAGTTTCAAGTTTTTCACAATTTCCTATTTCAAAACATTTTTTTATTCGAGAATAAATTAACAGTTTTGGTTAGAACTACTAAATTAAACTGAATATTAAATATATAACGATATTAATCGCGGAAAGCTCACCAGCTCAACATTTTGTTTCATCCAGGCCGAATTTAAAGCTTTGACGCCTCTGGGTCCAAGCGTTTTTGCCGCTCCGTTTTTGCAAAATTTTCGTGGAAATCTAAAAAAATTTGGGAATAGTTTAAACCGCAGATCCTAATAGGCTTATTGGTAAATCCTGGTCTGGTTTCACTGCAATTTTCATTTTATTTTTTAAACTTGTACCGTTAGAGAAATGGGCTGTAACCATACTCTTGTTTGTAGTGTTGACACCATTTCGTAGAAGTGCACAGCCCTTACTCCCTGAAAACGACCGCGGTCTAACAATCTATCCTTAATCCAATTCTTATTTTTGTTTGAATTTTGTTCTCCCAATTATTATTATCCCAATTACTTAAGTAAGAGAATGATAATTTTAAGAAAAAGAATTAGTTATTTATGATATTTTTACCGTTAGGGAAACGGGCAGCAGCCATACTCTTGTTTGTAGTGAAGACACCATTCATTAGAAATACCTAACCTCTACTCCTTGAAGAGGACTGTGGTCTAACAATCAATCCTTAATTCAATTCTCACTTGTCTTCGAATTCTGTTCTCAAAAATTATTATAATCAATAAAAAGGTAAACTAATTTTGCCGAACTTGTAGCCACTTAAGTAAGAGAATCATAACTCGAAGTAAGAGAATTGGTTATTTAAGTAACAGAATGATACTTTCACAGTTTGGGAAACGGACAGTAGCCTTACTCTTGTTTGTAGTGAAGACACCATTCATTGAAGTACATAAGCCCAATTCTTTAGAAAGAATTGAAGAGAAAACTTTCGGAGCGCTTTTTTTTAAATAATTTTTGTTCGTTTTTGATTGTAAAAAGTTTCAAGTTTTTAAAAACTTGCCATTCCAAAATAAGATTTTTTTTCAACAACAAACTTTCAGCAAAGTATCAAAACTAGTATCAAAGTACCAAAGTATCAAAGTAAAGAAAGGATTAAAGTTAACAAGGTATCAAAGTAAACCAAGTTTTAAAGTAACAATAAGCAACTTGCAGAACTTATAGCCCTTGCACCGTAAATCGGAGTTACCACGTAAATCACTAAATCCAAGTATCAAAGTAAACAAAGTATCAAAGTAACAATAAACAATAATTGAGTTCCGTAACTCAGAGCCATTTCCCTGGGCTTGGGGGGAGTCTACCCTGAAATCATAGTTATTTAGCCTTTGAAATATTCTGAACGAAATGGCTATTTCCAAATTTTGACCGGATGCCCTTCGGGAAAATGAAACGTGGGCTAGTTGAGCATTGATCACTTTTGACTCTCAAGAAAGAGCTAGAAGTTTCAATTTCCGATCGAATGAGCCCCCTCCAAAGCAAATACACCCCCCCCCCCTTTCCACATAACCTTATTTTCTAATAATGGGCAACTTACACAAGTTATAATCCTTGTGCCGGGGGATAGGGAAGATTTCTCAACCCCTTATTTACAGGAATTTGAATTTTGGGCCATCTTGAACAAAATGGCTATTTCAAAATTTTAATACGATGAATTAGGAGTAAAAAGGCACAACGGGGGGGGGGGGTGCTTGTTGCTTTTTGATCACTTTCAATTCCTAAGATCTTTAAACTGAAATAAGTTACAATTCCTGTGCCGGGTGCTATGGAGGATTTCTCAACCCCTAATTTATAGTAATTTGAATTTTGGACTATTTTGAACAAAATGGCAAAATTATTGTCGAATGTATTGGGGGTTATAACGTGATGGGGGGGGCTGATACCATCTGATCACTTTTGATGACTCTTAAAAAAGTAACTAGAACTTTCAGTTTCCAATCAAACGAACCATCTCTGAAATTTATACGATCCCCCCTAACATAAAACCTTATATGCCCTCGGGGCAGAGCTTATAACTCTTGCCCTTGGGCTCTGGAGGGATGTGTCGACCCGGAGTTTTTTTTATATGATCTTTAAACTATTTAGAATAAAAAAGCTACCTCAAAATTTTGATTGGATTCACTTCAATGAAAAGGGCCTTAGGGGGGGGGCTAGTTGCCCTCCGGTCACTTTTGACTCTTGAGAAGGGCTCTAAAAATCTGATTTACAATCTAATAAGCTTCCTCCGAAGTTTATACGACCATCTCTTCCATAAAAACCTTATATGCCCCCAGGGCACACTTTACAACAGCTTTCCCGGAATCTCGGAGAGGGATTGGTTTTATCCTTGGAGTTTTGTTATAGTATCTTTGGTCTATTTTAAACAAAATGGCTATATAAAAATTTCGATTGGATGCATTTGGGGAAAAGAAAGTTGGGAGAGAGGGGGGGACTTGTCGCCATCGGATCATTTTTGACTCTTAAAAGGTGAATTAAACTCTTAAAAGGTGAATTAAAACTTTCAATTTCTAATCATTTGAACCCCCTCCAAAGTTTATACGACCACCTCTTCCATAAGAACCTTATATGCACCCGTGGCATAAGTTACAACCCTTTCCCTGACTCTGGGTGGGGGGATGTTGAAAACGAAGTTTTTGTTATGGACTGTTTCAAACGAACTGGCTGTCTCATAATTTTAATTTTATGCATTTAGGGAGGAGGTTTTTTTTCGGGGGGGGGGGGGGGGTTGTACCCTCCGCTAACTTTTTACTCGTAGTAAGGTAACTATAACTTTCAATTTCCAATCAAATGAGTCACTTTCGAAATTTACACGGCCATCCCTTACATAAAAACCGTATACGCCTCCGAGGCATAACTTACAACACTTGCCCCTGGACTTTTGGGGGCTGTGTGGACCCCGGAGTTTTTGTTATCCAATGTCTGAGTTATTGAAAAATAAGTGGTTCTCTCAAAATTTGTGTCGGATGAATTTGAGGAGAGACGGCTAAGACGGTTGCGCTCGGATCTCTTTCTGACTCGTCAGAAAGTGAACTAAAACTTTCAATTTCTAATCAAATGAGCCACCTTCAAAGTTTTTACTACCGCCCCTTACATAAAAATCTATGTCTCCAGGGCATAACTTAAAACACTTGCCCCCGGGCTCTGGAGGTTTGTGTCGACCCCCGAGTTTTGAACTATTTTAAAAAATGGCTATCTCAAAATTTATATCGGGTGGTTTTGACGAAAAAGGGCGGGGGGGGGACTAGTTGCCCTCGGATCTCTTTTGACTCTTAAAACGTGGAACTAGAACTTTCAGTTTCCAATCAAATGTGCCCTCTCCGAAGTTTGTACGAGTATCCCTGCCATAAGAACGATATATGCCCCCAGAGCATAACTTACAGCGCCTGCCCCCGGGCCTGGGGGGTTGTGTCGATATCACAGTTTTTCTTATCTGACCTTTGAACTGTTTTTAACAGAATGGTTATTTGAAAATTTACATCAGATGGGTTTGGGGGAAAAAGAGCGTGGAGGGGCTAGTTGCCCTCAGATCCTTTTTGACACTTAAAAAGTGAACTAGAACTTTCAGTTTCCAATCAAATGAACCCTCTCTGAAATTTATACGAACATCCCTTTCATAAGTACCATATATGCCCCATGTACGTAACTTACAACACCTGCCCCCGGGCCCTGGGAGGTTGTGTTGACACCGGACTATTCGTTATCTGATCTTTGAACTATTTTAATAGAATGGCTATCTCAAAATTTGTACCGGATTGGTTTGGGGAAAAAGGGCATGGGGGGACTAGCTGCCCTCCAATCTCTTTTGAATCTTAAAAAGTGAACTAGAACTTTCAACTCTCCGTCAAATGAGCCCTCTCTGAAGTTTATACGAGTATCCCTTCCATAAAAACCTTATATGCCCCGGGTCATAAATTACAACGCCTGCCACCGAGCGCTGAGTGATTGTGTCTACCCTGGAGGTTTTTTTAATATAATCTTTGAACTATTTTTAATAAAATACTATCTCAAAGTTCTTATCGGATGGGTTTGAGGAAAATAGGGCTTGGAGGATGAGGCTAGTTGCCCTCCGATCTCTTCTGACTCTTAAAAAGTGAAAACGAACATCCAGTTTCCAATAAAATGAGCCATCTCTGAAGTATATTCGAGCATCACTTCCATAAGAAACATGTATGCCCCCAGAGCATAGCTTACAACGCCTGCCTCTGGGCCCCGGGGGATTGCGTAAACACCAGGGTTTCTGTTTTCTAATTTTTGAACTATTTTTTAAAGAACCGGCTATCTCAAAATTTGAATCGAATGGGCTTGGGAAAAAGGCCGTGGGGTGGGCTAGTTGCCCTCTGATATCTGACCTTTGAAGTATTTTTGTAAAATGGCTATCTCAAAATTTTTATTGGATGGGTTTGGCGGGAAAGGGTGGGGGCGCAAGTTACCCTCGGATCTCTTTTGACTCTTAAAAATTGAACTAGAACTTTCAATTTCCGTTCAAATGAACCCTCTGTGAAGTTTATGCTAGCATCCCTTTCATAAGAACCATATACGCCCCCAGGCCGTAACTTACAACACCTATCCCCCGGGCCCTAGGCTGTTGTGTTGACACCGGAGTTTTTGTTTTCTAATTTTTGAACTGTTCAAAAAGAACCGGCTATCTCAAAATTTGTATCGGATGGGTTTGGGAAAAAAAGACGTGGGGAGCTAGTTGACCTCCGATATCTTTTGACTGTTAAAAAGTGAACTAGAACTTTCAATTTCCAATCTAATGAGCCCTCTATGAAGTTTATATGAGCATCCCTTCAACAAAAACCATATTTGCCCCCTGGCATAACTTAGAACGCCTGCCTCCAGGTCCCAGGGAGTCTTATCGACACTGCAGTTTTTCTTGTATGACCTTTGAACTATTTTCAACAAAATGCCTGTCTCAAAATTTTTATTGGATGGGTTTGGGGGAAAAAGGTTTGGATGCCTAGTTACCCTCGGATCTCTTTTGACTCTCAAAAAGTGAACTAGGACTTTCAATTTCCAATCAAATGAGCCTTCTCTGAAGTTTACACGAGCATTCCTTTCATAAGGAAAGTATATGTCCCCTGGGCATTACTTAAAACGCTTGCCCCCGGGTCTCTGGGCTCTCTCGACACCTGAGTTTTTGCTATCTGACCTTTGAACTATTTTTAACAAAATGGATATTTCAAAATTTTTATCGGATGTATTTCGGAAAAACGAGTGTGGAGGGGCTAGTTACTCTCCAATCTATTTTGACTTTCAAAAACTGAACTAGAACTTCCAATTTCTAATCAAATGAACCCTTCAGATGTTTATACGAGCATCTCTTACTTAAGAACCATATATGCCCCCAGGTAATAACTTACAACACCTGACCCCTGGGCCTGGGGGGTATTGTCGACATCGGAGTTTTGTTATATGATCTTTGAAATATTTTTAATAAAATAACTATCCCAAATTTTATCGGATACATTTGGGAAAAAGGGCGTGGGAGGACTAGTTGCCCTCTGATCACTTTTGACTCTTAGAAAGAGCGCTAGAACTTCCGAGCTCCAATCAAATGAGCCCCCTCCAAAGTTTTTGCAACGACCCCATCCATATGAAGTGTCTCTGGAAAAAAAGTGGGACTACGTCAAACAAAACCGAAACATAAGATGGATATAGAAGAAGGAAAGCCATCGTAAGAACGCTTAATTCTTGCTGCATTCTTACCTATATTCATATTTTTCATATATGAGGAAATGCAAGAAACATGCCCTTATGTGGCCCACAAGCCAGCCATAAAAAAAAAGCCAAAAATAGGCTCGAAACAAATTAGGGAGTGCTAATGGTGACCACGGCAATATAATTATTTTTTAACACCCTTATTGTCACCTTGCCTGACTGCCGTGCTTAACACAAAAGAGGCACAATTTGGCTATTTAAAGATAGAATTCTTTATTAGAACACGTCTAATAAAGATAGAATTAGTCGCTAATTTCTATGGTAAATTTGAGAAGGCTATTCAATATTCAGTGAAAGAAGATAGGTGGAATGCATGGGTGACTTCTTGGTCGTAAAAATGTTTATTAAAAAAAAAAAAGCTTTGTGTTTACTATTGAGGATTTTAATGACGCCCATTTTTTTGTTAATTTTTTTTGGATTTTAGTTATTCTATTAAAGAGTAAGACTGAGCAACATGAAAACCCTTAAATAAATTTTTAAAATGAGCTAGGTTTTTAGTGATAATTATATTAGTGCAGGATTAATCTTTCATCTAAGCAGAGAAAAAAAGAGCATTTTTAACATTCAGGACAGCGATACTGAATGGAATCTTTTTCAGACTTTTTGGGTTAGAGACACTAAAAACTTACCCTAGACTTCAGACTGAAATGTATGCAGTCCTGCTTTCAATGTCACATTCCTCCTCCATGGCAACATTGCCTAAAAGCTGTTCAAAATACTAGACAAATTAGACAAACTAATGTGACACCAGTAGATTTACTTTAAGAAAATTTCATAACATTTTAAACCATCGCTTATTGTTATACCAGGAGCATATTCTTAAGTGCTTCATGTCTCTGATGAATCGTCAGAATAGTATTCATTTTTTGCAATCAAAAAGTATGCACAAATGAGCAGCATTTCTCTTAAATGCAGTACACTCCTCCTTTCCTCCACCCACCAACAAAAGTTGTTGAAATCTCTAGCAGAAAATGTGGTCAGAAATAATTCAAAGACAAATTACCAACCAGTTGCAATAGCCCTACTTGTGTAATAAGCTTGGATATGTTTATTTTTATGTAGAACTTGGGTAATAAACGTGGATATCCCTATTTCTAATAAATAGCTTGTTCAGAGAACATAGCAACTGAGTCACGAACGCTAAACTTGTTTTTGTTGTGAAAGTTGGGATGCCTGACTCCTCTGTACCAGGGACTTGCGGTCTTACTTTTCGGGCTATTTTGTAAAGTAATTTTGTGGCCCTTTTTGGACCCCATCTTCTGGCGGACCAACATGTTTTTCATGCTTTGGCGTTCACTTGGTTCAAAGACCTTGGCCAGGATTCAGGCCGGTAAAAGTAGTTTCTCGGCTTCATTTTCTGGGAAAATATTTGTTTTTCACAATTCTTCATTGTACATTGGAGTTCTCTTATTCCAAAGAATTAAGGATATCAAGTTCCATGCAGTTAAAAAAAATTGATCTTTTTTTGGGCCTCATTGCCAGGTGAATCAGTATTTTTAGAGGGGGGGGGGGGTCTAAACATTTTTCAGGTATAAATTTCGAGGTAAGAGAAAAATGTGTTTTTGACAATTTTCAAGTTCCAGTTTTGTTGGGTCCGTGTTTCCAACTTTTTTTTCATATTTATGGTTGCCTTAGAACACAAATTTACAGATATAAGTTTCAAGCTGTTAGAAAAAGTTTTTGTTTCTTTTTCGGACTCTACTTTTGGGTTACCAACTTTTACTATTTTTCTTCTGCATTGGTTTTTTTTCTCAAGTACTTAAGGATATAAATTTCAAGCCAATCGGAAAGCAAAATTTTCATTTTCCTTGGCTTCGTTTTTGAGAGTCCCTGTCACGAGACTAAATTTTTTCTTTTATAGTAATGTCTGCTTCTCCAATACACTTATTAGTTTGGATCTATTAAAAAAAAATCGGCTGTCTTTTGTATTACACTTCCAGTCAAGTCGAAAGTTTCCAGTCAAAGTTTTCTTTACTGGAATGCCCTTAGCTCATGGAATTTCAGATGTGACCTATATACCAATTGAAAGTGTTTTTTTTTTTTTTTTTTTTTTTTTTTTTACGGCGCATCAAGAACTCCGTTATTGAAGAGCGAAGGGGAAGAAACGGCACCTTGAAGGGTACTTTTTTCGACATTGACAATAAAATTATAGTGGTTGGAGCGTAGACTTGAGAACAGTCAGCTTTAGATAATGTATGCACTATTAAGCGAACAGTAAGACAAGAAAACATGTCTCAAAGGGGTTGCGAACAATAAGACAAGAAAACATGTCTCAAAGGGCTTTGATATATGAAGGACTCACTTCCCGTTTTGCTACATGAAGTAGCATAGTGGCGTGAATGGGAGAATCGAACGCTTTACGAACATCATGTCTGGCTAACACGAGAGTTTCACCAGATAGATAAGCACCGGTCAATGCGTTTGTGAAAACCGACAAAGCGTGGGCACAACCAAAACGTGGCTGGAATCCAAATTGATAATGTCAAACATAGCATTTCGTGTTTAGACAGCCAATGAACAGGAAGTTCAAAAGCCTTACAGAAGGTAGAAGCCACCGTTATAGGACGGAAAGGAGATCACTGGATGGCGAGCTTACCTTTCTTTGGAATTGGAGTGAGATCTCCAATCGAGAAATAAGAAGGTACAACTCCTTGTGTAACAATCATCTGCATCAAAAGAGCAATATGGTTTACCAGCAGCTTGCTTGCATGCAGAATGTTAAGAGTGCACACTTTATCGATGGCAGAAGATTTCTTACCATTTAGGTGTTGGATTACTCGCAGTACAAAATCAACCGAAACAACAAAATTCTCCGTACGGCAACTAGACAAAAATTTATCAAGTTTATCTTCATATTCAGACTGTAGGGTGGCATCTGGCAGGGAGAATTCAGCAGAGAAGGAGGAATTGCACTCGGAATCAGGAATATCTTGAGCAGATAGGTGACCGCTAGGAGGATATCTTGATACATTTATCTAGAAGAGACTTTGGGACAGAGAAGTTTGCTGGGACGTCTCTTCAACTTTCTGGTCCATGTGGATATATATTTCTCTTGCAAACTTTTTTTTTGGTAGAATGACGAATTTCAGAAACCCAGCCAGAGTGAGGATGGTCAAACTGTAGTCACACTGGAGCCGAGATACCCGAGGTACTATTCTTAGCATTGTTGGCAAGTTTGTTCGCTACAGGCTTTGACTTAACAACAGGTTTTCATTCCGAGGCCGATTTTTTAAGTTCAGCTATTTCACCTGAGGCCTCAGGGCTAGGTTTATTGATAAAGTCATTACAAGCACTAGGTGAGGCCAGGTTTGCAGTACAGTTATTTAGTAAAACGACAAGCGTAGGAGCTGGGGCAGGGTTAGTAGTAACGCTGGTATCAATTCTAGCTAGCCAAACAGGGCCCGAATGCGTTGTATTCTCTAAAAAGCTGTCAATTTTTAGAGAGAGCTCATTGAATTTCGAGAATAAAGTACCGAGACTGCCTCTCCGGTTGTTGGAGTTTCAGAAGGCGAGAAGATTACCAAACTGGGCAAAATCCCCAAGTGCCACACAGGAAAAAACCGTCAGCTTTTTCTTACCAGGGACTTGTAAAGAACGAACTACGTTGTCATCGCTGTTACGCAAGACACCCTTCAAAATATATTTGACACAGTCTAGTAGATCTCTAAGCGTTTACTTGGTAGCTTTCATCATTGCCTTGACCTGTCAGCCTTTTATAATAGTCTTTTTTACAACTAAATTTTACCATATCATCAGTTAAGGTTTAAGACTTCAGTATAGCATAGAATTAAGACTTCAACGAACTACGTTATCACTGCTACTCAAGGCACCCATTAAAGTATTTT